>NW_023994813.1:7500-49936 GCF_015586225.1 Lucilia sericata
TCATTTACTAAGGGCTCTACATGCTTAATTTCATGTTTCTAGGTTAAATTTTATAGAAAACTCAAAAAGTACCAGTCGAAAGACGAAAAAGTACCAAATAGTCCCCTTTTATAGATTCTCATTTAATAAGGGCTCTACATGCTTAATTTTATGTTTCTAGGTTAAATTTTATAGAAAACTCAAAAAGTACCAGTCGAAGGACGAAAAAGTACCAAAAAGTCCCCTTTTATAGATTCTCATTAACTAAGGCCTCCGCATGCTTAATTTCATGTTTCTAGGTTAAATTTTATAGAAAACTCAAAAAGTACCAGTCGAAGGACGAAAAAGTACCAAAAAGTCCCCTTTTATAGATTATCATTTACTCCGGGCTCTACATGCTTAATTTCATGTTTCTAAGTTAAATTTTATAGAAAACTCAAAAAGTACCAGTCGAAAGACGAAAAAGTACCAAAAAGTCCCCTTTTATAGATTCTCATTTACTAAGGGCTCTACATGCTTAATTTCATGTTTCTAGGTTAAATTTTATAGAAAACTCAAAAAGTACCAGTCGAAGGACGAAAAAGTACCAAAAAGTCCCCTATTATAGATTCTCATTTACTCTGGGCTCTACATGCTTAATTTCATGTTTCTAGGTTAAATTTTATAGAAAACTCAAAAAGTACCAGTCGAAGGACGAAAAAGTACCAAAAAGTCCCTATTATAGATTCTCATTTACTTTTGGCTCTACATGCTTAAATTCATGTTTCTAGGTTAAATTTTATAGAAAACTCAAAAAGTACCAGTCGAAAGACGAAAAAGTTCCAAAAAGTCCCCTTTTATAGATTCTCATTTACGCTGGGCTCTACATGCTTAATTTCATGTTTCTAGGTTAAATTTTATAGAAAACTCAAAAAGTATCAGTCGAAAGACGAAAAAGTACCCAAAAAGTCCCCTTTTATAGATTCTCATTTACTAAGGTTAAATTTGCCAATTGTACCTCCAGGTTCAGTGACGGTATCCTCCTGTCCTGGGGATGTACCACCCCCTGCCAAGTCCGGCAATCAACAATCGACTCGGCACAAAAAACCCTCCAAGCGGGCGGCAACTACGAGGCGTTCCGCCTTTAGGATTATTGAGCTACTCGGGTCCAAACCACCCGGAGAACTCACCACGGAGCAATCAGCTTCCCTCCAATGGGCCAAGACCCAGATCGCTGGCAACGACAATGCTTCTCCTCCCGCCGAAGTGAAAACGGAAGCGGCGCCTAAACGGCAACGTTCAGAGAAGGAAGCAGCTTCTGCAAGCCAGCAATTAGGGACGAAACGTCCAAAACAAACGCAGAAGTCAATGACGCGCTCCTTCAGTGAGGTTGCTAAAGACAGCCTCGTTCGGGCCGTCATTGACCGAAGCGATGTTGACGGATCCATATCCCAGTCTAACTGGGATGTGGTGAAGCAAAAGCTAATGGGAGTGTTCTGGCAAGTTCTCAAAGAGAACCCAGGTACTCCTCCTCAATGCGATGACGCTGGATGGTTCCAGGGTCACGTTAAATTAATGACTTGTGCAGACGAACGCTCAGCGTTGCTGCTCAAGCCTGCCATTTCGCTATTGGGTGAGGTATGGGGTGGATCTAAGCTTGATGTGGTGACTCCTGAGGAGATACCACGCAGGCCTCGATCCATCGCCAAAATACCGTCAGAACCCTCCACTCCCGAAGAGATCTTGGAGATCCTAAAGTGCTGCAACCCTCAGCTTCCAACTAATGACTGGAAAGTTGTAAGGGTTTCAGAGGCTGACGGACCTTCAAGACATGTGATCGTAGTCCTGAACAAGGAATCCTTGGAACCGCTGCGAGAAACAAAGGGGAAGGTCTATTACGGCTTCGGAACGATCTTCCTCCACGTTTATCGTAGCGATTCCAAGGGCGATCCCTCTCCGAAGGTGGAGGTAGATGATGAGGTGACCGTGCAGTCAATAGAAGGCACGGTTAGCAACACAACCTCTGATCCCTCCGAGAAAGATGATGCTCAGTCAGTCTCTGAATTGATGAGCAAACTCTCCACTCGGAAGGATGATGAGGTCGACGATGACGACCTTCTGGGGCTATCCCAGG
This sequence comes from Lucilia sericata, assembly GCF_015586225.1. Taxonomy (NCBI): domain Eukaryota; kingdom Metazoa; phylum Arthropoda; class Insecta; order Diptera; family Calliphoridae; genus Lucilia; species Lucilia sericata. The sequence continues at coordinate 9,593 of NW_023994813.1, forward strand.
AGATCGCCAACGTCGATGTTGTTACCCCAGGAGATGGTGAGATTGACTCAAATCAATCTACACCACTCTAAAGCAGCATCAGCTGCATTGCTCCTCCGAGTGGCGCAGAGAGGGGAGGAGCTAATAATGGTCCAAGAACCATGGATCCATCAGGATCGGGTTTGCGGACTACAACATAAGGACTATAAAATCCTGTATGTTAAAAGTTCAGGTAAAGTAAGGTCCTGTATTCTGGCCAAAAGCTCTCTTCACATCTTCATCTTATCTGATTTCAGTGATGAAGATACGGTCGCAGCCGCACTAGAACATGGCGGCACTACCACATGGCTGGTTTCTAGTTATATGGCCCATGATCACGGGGATTGTCCTCCCAATAACAATGTCTGTAGATTGGTAGATAAGGCGAATATGCACAATATCCCTGTCATCATATGTGCTGACGCTAACTCGCACCACAGTATTTGGGGTAGCAGCGACACTAACACAAGAGGTGAGCAACTTTTCAATTTCATTATTAGTAGAAATTTGGAAGTAGTAAATAGGGGTTCAGAACCCACTTTTATTGTATCTAACAGAAGAGAGGTACTAGACATAACGCTCGTGAGTGCTAAGCACCGCGAATGTATCACGCATTGGACCGTAGCTAACGACTGTTCTTTGTCAGACCATCGATATATAGACTTTATGATTGGTAATATAAAAGGGAATATGAATAGTATTCTTAATAGAAGGAAGACGAATTGGGAAGTTCAACATAACCTGCTTTCCTCGTCTCTTATTTCGCTCCCTACTCTACAAAGTACTGAGGACATTAACGCAGCAGTTCACACCCTAACGGATGCTTTCCGTATGGCGACCACAACTGCCTGTAAACCCTCCATCAAGAGAGGAAAATCCAAACCCTCATGGTGGAACACTGAAATAGCAAATGCTAGAAAAGTATGCCGTAAACTGTTCAACGAGGCAAAAAGGACCAATAACTGGATACCCTATAAGACCTCAGTGAATCGTTTCAAAAACTTGACTAGAAATGCGAAGAGGAAGGCGTGGAGGGACTTCTGCACGAACGTTGAAGGTTCCTCCGAGACCAACCGACTTCGCAAGATTCTGTCTACCTCACATGTTGTCCCGAGCTATATCCAAAAGCCCTGTGGCAACTGGACTATGTCCTGCAGAGAATCCTTGGAAGTGCTGCTGGACACTCATTTTCCGGGATGTCAACCTCTTAATGAGGAGACGGTAGACCCGGTTCATTTAGCGCCTGATACTAGCTCTATAGTCATCAATAGAGAGAGAATCCAATGGGCGCTTAACAGTTTCGACCCATACAAATCTCCGGGTCCAGATGGTATTATACCTGCGGATCTTCAGAAGAATGAAGATCTCGTCACTCCATGGCTGCTATCGATCTATAAAGCATGCCTAAGGTTGCTATACATCCCTCCTATGTGGATGAGATATAATGTGGTCTTTATTCCTAAAGGGGGAAAGACATCACATACCAAACCAAAAGACTATAGACCAATCAGTCTTGCGTCTTTTCTTCTCAAGACTCTTGAAAGAGTCATTGATGTACACCTGAGATTAACCATCCCCATGGAATTGATCTCCAAATCACAACATGCCTATACCAAAGGCAAGTCTGTGGAAACGGCTCTACACTCGCTAGTGGGACATGTAGAAAGTTCACTAGCGAATAAGGAGTACTCTCTTGTTGCCTTCCTTGACATCGAAGGTGCCTTTAACAATGTCGAACCCTATGCCATTATAGACGCACTTGATGGACTAGGGGTTGATCATCAAACTCAGCAGCTTATTAAAAAACTTCTGAGTAACAGGGTCATAAGTGCAACGATGGGCGGAGTCAATGTCTCAAGACTTGCTAGTCGTGGCACACCACAGGGGGGAGTCCTTTCTCCCCTTCTCTGGAATGTGGCTATGAACTCCTTACTAAATGAACTGGATAAAAGGAGAATTAAGACTGTCGCTTATGCTGATGATGTCGCGGTAGTGGTATCTGGCAAATTCCTAGATACTATATCAAACTGCATGGAATCTGCTCTTAACTTGCTTAGCAAGTGGAGTGTTACCTGTGGCCTCAGTGTAAATCCACTGAAAACTGAACTTGTTCTTTTTACAAGGAAGTATAAGATTGAAAACTTTATGCCTCCAAAGTTAAACGGAATAAGACTCAATCTCACTGATCATGCGAAATACCTTGGAGTAATCCTTGACAGTAGACTATCCTGGAATATGAACATCCAAAACAGGATAAAAAAGGCAAATATAGCTATTTACACCTGCAAGAGGGCAGTTGGTTCAAACTGGGGCGTCAACCCTAAAGGTATCAACTGGATCTTCAAAGCGGTTCTTAAGCCCATACTATTCTATGGTGTTATTGTATGGTGGCAGGCATTGGAAAACGCTTCTCATTGTGCAGCCATCGAACGTACCTTACGAAATATTGCAAGCCTGATCACGGGAGCAATGAGGACGACGCCAACGAAGGCCCTGCTAACCATAATGAACTGGTTACCAGCTGACCTGATGGCGATTCAACTAGCCCTTAATTCTGCAATCAGACTAAACGCGTGTGGTTCGTGGTCCGGTAGTAGAGGTATAGGGCACTCACGAATAATTAAACACTTCGAGTCCTTGCATCTTAATGTAGACTATTGCGTTGCGAAACCTCACTTCGACAGACGCTTTCACATCCGAATTCCCAATAGGAATTCAGTACACGAGTCACACTCAACTGATGGTGTAACAAATGTTTTCACTGACGGCTCCAAGAGGAGTGGAAGAGTGGGTGGTGGCTTTTACATTGAAAGATTTGGAATCAAATCCTCTTTTAGGCTACCTAATTATTGTAGTATTTTGCAGGCAGAGATATCTGCTATTAAACGAGTCGCCAACTGGCTGAGGTATTATCAAATATCGGGTGATATATGTATATATACGGACAGCAAAGCTGCGATCAAAAATCTAGCGGGTGTCTTTACGACATCTAGGTTAACCGAAGAATGCCGGGTATCTTTGAATGAGATAGCGAGACATTCCAGGATAACGCTAATATGGGTTCCTGGACATAGTAATTGTCGGGGAAACTGTATAGCTGACGAACTTGCCAGGAATGGTGCGATGAGAGGGGAGGATGAAATCGACGCATTTACTGGTATCTCTCTTACTAACTGTAAGCTACTGGTTCAGACTGAACTATATGAGATGGCTCAAATCAGATGGTTCAGTGAAACCACCTGTCTCAATTCGAGGTCAATTTGGCCTCTATACGATGCTCCCAGTTCAAGCTTACTATTAAGCTTTCGCAGGGAACAGATAAGAGTGCTGGTATCAGTCATAACGGGACACTGTACTATTGGCAATCACGCCAGAAGAATGGGTCTCGAATATAACGACTACTGTAGAAGTTGTAACAATGAGGAGGAAGAGGAAACAATACCTCACCTTCTCTGTAACTGCCCATCATTCAATGAAAGCAGAGAACAATGTTTCGGCCTTTCTGCTTTATCTTGTCTGGATGAGCTATCTGGGATATGTCTAAAGAATATCCTAAACTTTGTAAATCAAACTGGTTGGTTTAAAACTGGAAGTAGAGAGTGAAAATCAATTGAACTCCTACGACCACTAGGGTAACACAACGGGACCACAACTAGGTGGACCCAAGTGAGCCACTCATGTTTGATTGAGTGGCTGCCCTTCTTACCTAAACCTAAACCTAAGGTTAAATTTTATAGAGAGGTTAAATTTTATAGAAAACTCAAAAAGTACCAGTCGAAGGACGAAAATGTACCAAAAAGTCCCCTTTTATAGATTCTCATTTACTAAGGGCTCTACATGCTTAATTTCATGTTTCTAGGTTAAATTTTATAGAAAACTCAAAAAGTACCAGTCGAAAGACGAAAAAGTACCAAATAGTACCCTTTTATAGATTCTCATTTACTTTTGGCTCTACATGCTTAATTTTATGTTTCTAGGTTAAATTTTATAGAAAACTCAAAAAGTACCAGTCGAAGGACGGAAAAGTACCAAAAAGTCCCCTTTTATAGATTCTCATTAACTAAGGCCTCCGCATGCTTAATTTCATGTTTCTAGGTTAAATTTTATAAAAAACTCAAAAAGTACCAGTCGAAGGACGAAAAAGTACCAAAAAGTCCCCTTTTATAGATTCTCATTTACTCCGGTCTCTACATGTTTAATTTCATGTTTCTAGGTTCAATATTATAGAAAATTCAAAAGTACCTTTTGAAGAACGAAAAAGTACCAAAAAGTCCCATTTTATAGATTCTCATTTACTCCGAGCTCTACATGCTTAATTTCATGTTTCTAGGTTTAATTTTAAAGAAAACTCAAAAAAGTACCTGTGTAGAACGAAAAAGTAGCGAAAAGTCCCTTTATTATTAATTTCATGTTTCTATTTCAATATCATAGAAAACTCAAAAGGACCAGTTGGAGAATGAAAAGTACCAAAAAATATCACTTGATACCGGGGTTCCAAATAACACCCCATTAGGATATTTAGTGTTTCTAAATTTAAAAATTTTATCTAAATTGGATCATTGTGGTTGAATAAAATCAAATTTCCCGTTTTTACCCCTTTTGGTACTTTTTTCCTCCCCATTAACGAAATAAAAATTCTATTCCAAAAAGTTGCAACATCGTAGTGGGAGCCCGTTATTATGTATTCATATGTATAATTTAATAAACCAAAACAATGTTTTATGAAAAAAGTACCAAAAATAGGTACAATTTTAACCCCTTAAACGTCCGAATATCCAAAAGTACTAAATTCATATTTTTATTTTTTCGTTAAGTTATGAAGGAGGTTAAAAATATTTTTTGAATGTGCACTGGTTTAAAAGATACATGGGGTGCGAAAAAAGTACCAAAATACAGTTTTTACCCGTTTATTCCCTAAAGGGGCCGAATTTTAAAAAAGTACCAGACACCTGTCCGTTTATTTTTTAAATGAACGGCGATAAGCTTTAAACTGTTTTTGTATCTTTTCTAGTTTAGGAGATATAAGGTTACCGAATTTACCCGTTTTTACCCTTTTTTACCCCCTAAACATTCGAATTTCCAAAAATCCCGTCTTAGTGGATCTATTTGGCGGGAGGCCAACCTCCTGTCCAAATTTCAGCTCTTTAGCTTCAACCGTTTAGGCTGTGCGATGATGAATCAGTCAGTGAATCAGTCAGTCAGTCAGTCAGTAACGTTAGAATTTTATATATATAGATATTTAGACATTTTTAAACAATAAACAACTGAAGTAGAAAGGGCATTATATGTTGATATGATGAATATTTGTCTATCCCTCAATGTTAACCTTTTAGATATGATTTGATGAAATTTCTTGTCCAGGAAATGGGTTCATGGTATCAAATAGCTCCAATAAAAATATCATCCCGATATTGTACTTTGTAAATATTTAATATTTAAATTTAATGCAGTTTTGTTATATTATAATAAATCCGTTCTTATATTTTAATAAATATGGCCTTAATGAAATTCAGAAATAATTGAGCTACAAGTATTAGTAACGATAATTTATTGTCAATAAATCTCTTATATATGTGTTATTAAATTAAAATTTGTAGGTGTTAATTTTTTAAAAATCGATTGTCATATCAAATTCTACACATTGCGTTCCATGACATGAGACCTTACATAGGATATTTCCTAGTACATCCGATTCTGAATATGACAACAAACAATAATTTGCTTTAAAGTCCAAATATTTCTTTAATTCTGGTAATAGTGAAGATAATTCCATTACTGTATAATTTTATTCGCCGTTTTTTTCTAGAACTTTCAGTTGATGCGTTTTTGATAATTATATGTAGATATGTGCTAAAACATTCTAGGAATTTTAAATTTGAATAATAATTTGAAATTTTAAAGATACTTTGAGAGTATCAAATAAGACTCGGGAGTATCACGGTACTTTGAACATCAAAAAGTACCATCGTACCAATTTTGCCATCCCTGCTTGGGATATACAATATTTTTCAACTTCAGTTCGTGGAGTAGAAAGCCCGGGAAATCAAGTGTATTTTAAAATTCTACAGGATAATTGACGAGAGCATCATTATTTGTAACAGTATCGATGGATTTATATGTTTTTAGAATACCATCGCTTCTATTCAAAATAATATTATTGGTACAATTAACGTCAATGTTTTTTGGGTGCAAGTAAAGCACGCTCACATAACCACTTGCCTATTTTTCAAATTACGTTGAAGATTTTGATTGTGTGATTCTGCAAAATTTTCTATTCAAAATAATATTATTGATACAATTAACGTCAATGTTCTTGGGTGCCAGTAAAGCACGCTCACATAACCACTGCCTATTTTTCTTAACATTAAATGCATAATCTTTAGAAAATTGAGTTTTCAATGGTAATTTGAGTGCAGAATGCGCCTCCATCTAAAAGTGTTGCTGCAATACCTAATGACGCAATAGCTAAGGCAATATTCTTTTGTGATCGAACTTTAACTAAAATCAATGAGATGAGAAAGGTTTTTCCGGTTCCTCCTGGCGCATCAATGAAATAAAATCCTCCTTTTTGGTTTGTAATTGTTGACATTATTGTATTGTATGCCATTCTCGGCTCTGGTTGTAGATGCAGTAAATTTTCTGCCACCAAATTCTCTAAATCTTGTGGATTGTAACCCATTTCACGTTGCAAATCTTGGTCATTTGCTCTAAATAATAATATGAATACTTACTACCGTGACTTTCACAAAATTTGAGACTCCAGCTGTTTTAGTTTCCAAGATACATTAATTTAAGTATTTTCTTTATCTTCATATCTCTATCTCTATCTTTATCTTCATATCTCTAAGTTTTGCTATCCTAAAGTTATTATAATTAAAAAACTTCCTTTACGATTTTTGAAGATTCTAGCTTTTACGGTTTTCCAGATATACGAATTTTTGCATTTAATTTATATGAAAGGTGCCAAGCCCCTATTGAATGTCAGAGTTCTTCGTGCAAAATTACGGATTCTAGCTCTAATAGCTTTCCAGATACACGAATTTTTGTACTTAATTCATATGGGAGGTACCAAGACTGCCTAAAAGTTGCTAGTCCGCCCATTTTTGACTTAAACATTCAATTTGATACTTAAGTTCCTCCGAAAAAAAATCAGGACTCTACCTGTTATATTTTCTCAGATATACTAATTTAAGATTTTCTTTATATGGGAGGTGCCACGCCCACTGTAGCTAGGCTGCTAATTTCATTCCCATGTATTCATATGGATGTTAAACTTGTCCATACAAAATTTGAGGACTCTAGCTCTTACAGTTTCTGAGATTAGGGACTCTTAATACTTATTTTGTAAATGGGCGTGGCACGTCGCCCACTTGAAATTTTGAAGTAAAAAGTAGCATATAGTTCCTTCCAGACGTACAGAAAGACACTATGAAAATGTCAAAAATCTATCTATCTATAAAGTCAAACAAACAAAAAAAAAATAAATAAACGTACAAACACACACTCATTTTTATACATATAGATCCGTATAGTAGGTACCAAAACCCACTTATGAAAGTCCACCCATTTTTCTCATAAATATTGACGAGGATGTTAAAGGTCTTTGTGGAAAATTAAGATAAATATTCTATCTCCAATAGTTTCCCAGATCAACGAATTTTAATATATAACTCATATGGAAGGTACCACGCCCCCTTTTGCTAGTCCGCACATTTTTTGTCCTAAACATTCAATTTGATACTAAAGTTCCTCCGAAAAAATGAGGACTAGTTATATTTTCTCAGATATTCTAATTTAGGATTTTCTTTATATACGCCCACTATAGCTAGACTGCTCATTTTATTGTCATGTGTTCATATGAATGTCAATGTTTTGTAAACAAAATTTGAGGACAGTAGCTTTTGCAATTTCTAAGATATGCGACTTTTAATACTTATTCTGTATGTGGGCGTGGCACGTCGCCCACTTAAAATATTGAAGTAAAAAGTAGCCTATAGTTCCTTTGGTACATACAGGAAGAGTCTGTGAAAATTTCAGAAAAAGAAGGTTCAGCCGTTTAGCTGTCTATTAAGTCCAAACAAACAAACACACATACAAACACACATTAATGTTTATATATCTATATATATATATATAGATTAAGCCCCCTTCACACGAGCACACAAGTAATATGATCTGTCAAAAATTTGTGTAGAAGAGATCGGATGGGATCGTCTAAACGCAATATGTAATGAAACCATCACACATTGAGAGAAAATACGGATGGAAAATTTGACAGTCGTATGGCTCTCTTCATTTTTTGAAATGATTCAAAAAACAAGCAAGTCGCATTAGATCAAGGATGTATTTTTATGTAAACACATTAAAAAAAAGTGAAACAACTGTTTCCATCTTACTTTGTTATTGTTTTATACCAATCGTGTAAACACAAAAATATAAATCATTCGACTTTTATTCTTTTTTTTTGTCATACGGATGGAATTTCATTTTACTTTCTCATTAGACTAAACCACGCCTTGAAAAAAATTTAAATATTTTCTTTCATACTCTATACTGATTTGAATAAATAACTTGACACCAAAAACATATGTAAATATGTACCAAATAATTTCTTGAAAATTACGACCTGTACCTTATAGTGTTGGTGTAGGTTATAATCAGTGATGTCAAGTGTACGGATTTTTCCCTATTTGTAGGGAAAAATTTCACGTGTAGGGAAAAAGGGAAAGATTTCTTACTATTGTCAAGTTGTATGGATTTTTTCAATTTCATAGTTTTTTATCAACTAAAAATATACTCTTTCATGTATTAAACTTTAAAATTAAAAATGAAATCAATTTTAAGTGTACCGTTAGTAAAAATTCCGCTTGTAAATTCTACAATATGTGTACCTACATATCGCTACAAGCCTAGCATAATCCAAAATTCGGGTTTCTTGAACTGAGGTCTACAAAACATGCGACATACTAAAATCATTCATATAGATTTATCAAATTTCTAATATGTCTATTATTTTCGATGTGAAATCGATTTTTTTGTAAACGTAAAAACTAAAACCCACTTTTTCGTGAATATTAGACAACTAAAAATGGAATTTCAATTTAGATGAAAAACATATTAACCTCAACTATCTGAATTTGGATTTTTAAAATCCCTTGATTTGTTTAAAAGTTATCAAAGAAAATAGTTAAATGTCATTAAATATTCATATCCATTTTTCTTGAAACGACTTTTTTGGATTATGCCAATCCTGTAGGGCGATATATTCTGACTCCTTATAGATAGAGTAGTCGGGGGCTTAATGCAGTAACTCAGGATTGAAAAAAATAATTTAATGTTCTGAAATTTTATAACAGTAAACCGCAAAAAGTAACCGCAAAAGTAAAAATAATTATATTAAATTTTATGAAATTTGTTGGGGGCACATAAAATAAATTTTTAACATCGAATCGTGATACTGGCATAAATCTGTCAATTGTCTTGTTTTTTTAATCTTAACTGAAGAGTCAGGGTTGAAAGATTTGTATGATGTAAAATTGAAAGTAAAAAATTAAAAATTTGAATTCTAGGAATTTCATTCCTAAAAATTAAAAAAAAAAACATATATATATATATAATATATATATATATATATATATTATATATTATATATATATATATATATATATATATATATATATATGTATATATATGTATATATATATTTAATAGAAAAACATATTATATATATACATATTATATATATATATACATATATTATATATATATATATATATATATATATTCTCTTATCTATCTCTCTCTCTCTCTCTCTGCTTCTTTTCGTTTTTTAACCCACCATCAAAAAGATAGGAAGTATATTTTGTCATTCCGTTTGTAACACATCGAAATATTGGTCATTGACCCATAAAAGTGTATATATTCCTGGTCCTTATTAAATTCTAAGACGATGTAGCCATGTCCGTCCGTCTGTCCGTCCATCCGTCTGTCTGTTGAAATCACGATAGGGACCACACGAGAGGAGCTAGACAGTTGAAATTTTGCATAAATATTCTCTATTGTTAAGGTTTGTTTGATATTGAAAATGGGCCTTATCGGTCCACTTTTTCGGACAGCCCCCATACAAGTGGACCTCCAAAAAACAGCTTTAACGGGCATAACTGCTTTAGAAGTACAAGTATTGCGATGACATTCGACATAAATAATATGAGACAAAATCTTTCTACCAAATTTTTTGAGGATCGGCCCATAAATGACCCTACCCCCCATATAAGGTCCCCTTCAGAAAATGACTTTAACACTCATTACTGGCTAAAAAATACGAATATAGCAATAAATTTTACACAATTAAGTTCCTCGCGAGCCAAAATCTTTTTAATAACTTTTATGTGGATAGGTCCATAATTGGCCCTTCTCCTCCTATTGGGTCCACTTCAGGAAATAGCTTTAACGCTCATTACTGTCTTAAAAATACGAGTAAAGCGATGAAATGCTACACTTAAGTTTCTTACGAGCCAAAACCTCTGTATCAATTTTTTTTTTTTGGATCGGCCCATAACTGACCCTTCCCCCATATAAGGTCCCCCTCGGCAAATAACTATAATGCTCATTACTGGCTTAAAAATATGGATGTAGTGACGAAAATTGACGCACATAAGTTTAATGCGGAATGTGCCAGTAACTCACCCTAGTGCATATTTTGATGTTTTCGCTTTTTTTCGTTTTTGTACTTTTTCAAAACTTTATTAAAAAAAATAAGTTTTTTTTTATTTTAATTTTTTAGCCTATTTTACAATTTTGAAAAAAAATTTCGTTTGTAGAACTTAAAAACTGCAAAAAATACATTACTCTCATGAAAACCAATGTTATAGTTTTTTGTTCAATAAAGCATTACATTTTAAATCAGACATAAAACCGATTACTTTTGATTTCATGAGACTAATCCATTTTTATAGTTTAAAAAACTTTATAGTTTAAAAAACTAATTATTGGAATTTATGACAACACCGATTAAAATGTCAGTTTAGAAGCTATGAATACAATTGGAAGAAATGTGTCAAACTTTGTCGTTTGAAATATGTTTTTTGGGGGTCCAAATGGTTTCATGTTATTTATTGGTTATCTGAACGTAAAAGGGAATTCTATTAAACTAGTTCTTCAAACTATGAGATGAATTAATTATAAAAAATCTTGTAGGATGAAATATTTATTATTTCATTACAATTCCTGTCTTTTTGAGCTTTTCAATGTTAAAAAATAATGAAAAATTTTATTTTTAGAGCATATTTTTTAAATTTTAAGAGTATATTTTGAGTTTTTTACGGCATATTTAAAGCGCTTAAAACACTTTTTTTAGAGCATGTTTTCGGTTTCCCTGGTTATGAGGATAGGTCAACAATTCACCATACACCACATATGAGATCCTCTTTAGAAAATTTGATGAAGAAAACTCAAATAGTTACAAGTTCAGCGGTTAAATTCGACATAAAAAAGTTTATGAACATAATCCTTCATTCCGAATTTAATGAGGACTGATTTATAACTGACCCTAGCCCCTATAAAAGGTTCCCTTCAGGAAAGAGTTTTGGTTAATAAAATACGAGTGTTCCTTATAAACAAGTTTTATACAAACGTAATCTATGTACAAAATTTTATGAGTATCGGTTCATAATTGACGCTCACGGTTTAAGAATTGAAATTAAATATTTGGTTTTTAAAAATTAATATTTTGTTAGTTCAAAAGAGCTCGGTCCATAATTGACTTAAGCCATATTCCAAACATCACCGTGATGTTTATAGGGGAGCATTCCTTTTACGGCATACGGTTTGATGGTGAGTATATGAGATTCGGCACAGCCGAATATAACACTCTTACTTGTTTATGTTATTTAGTATTTTTTAAGATAAACTTGGAAAAAAATGGAAAAGTGGAAAGGGGAAAAATGTAGGGAAAATAAAAAGTGGTTGTAGGGAAAAAAGGGATTTTTTCTCATAAGCGTAGGGATTTCTGACAAAAAATCTCCTGGCATCACTGGTTATAATAATATCACGGTTTACTTTTTCCCAGCAGTTCTATAAAGAGTCAATGCATACGAAAAAGACAGTAATTTCCACTAATAGTTAACCACCTGGATGATCGTAATTCGTATGTTTTGGGTCATTCGTCACGAATGTACCCTTTGTAATCGAGAATGAAGACAGTCGTCACTTTAGTGTCCTCTTTGTAAGCGGGAGCGGAGACAGTCGTCTTTTTTTACTGTCCTCAAGTAACCTAAAGATTATATTCTTAAAAGTTGTTTTTTTTTTTTTTTGTACTTCCGAAAGACAATCGTCACTTTAGTGTCCCCTTTGTAAGCGAGAGCGGAGGCAATCGTCTCTTTACTGTCTCTTTGTAGGGTGTAGAGTGACGATTGACTTCCTCGTAGGACAAGCCCATGTTGAAATGGTCGGTTACCTGGGTAGTCAGGTGGCTAGGGGCCACCACAAGTGGTAGGTTAAGTGGTCAGTTCGGGACTGTCCCATCGAACTGCTGGGTTATGACACTAAATAAACTAAAATCAAAGGTCTTTTTTACAAGAAACAAGTAAGAGTGTTAAATTCGGACTGCCGAATCTTATATACACAGAAAAAAATATCGTAAGTAATATTAACGAAAACTTTTAGTAAAACCTTAACGAAAAAATAGTTAAATCTTCATAGATTATTTATTGTAGGTAGATATGAATTTTCATCAATTATGTCCAAAAGCACTTTCTGCTTAAAAATTGACTCTGTGTTTGCAGATCACATAAAGGACCAATCTTGTAAACATTTATTCCAAAATATGAAACAAATGGATTTTAATTTGATTTTAATTTCAGGTTCAATATTAGAACTAAAAGAAATCGTGATTTATTTTGAAGGCATAAAATACCGAACGCATTCCGCATTAAATGCAATTTATATCAGTTTTAAAATATTTATTGTACTTAATTTAGAATATCCAAAAGAATCTTTGTTAGTTTGGACCAAAGAATAAATAAGAAATGAAACTGCTGTCAAAAGTACCTAAGTCTACTGTCATCCGGTACCTAACTCTAAGAATGTATTAGTAGAATTCTCAAGTCAACATAGTTGCAAAAAATCGTATTAAAAAAAAATATTACATTTCAATTTATACTTTGAAAGGTTTCTTGAGATATTTTCCACATATTTTATCTACAAACATTTTATAAACACGTCTATTTGTTTTTTAATCTATAATATTGGAAAAATAAATTATTTATTTGAAATATATTTTTCGTTTACCATACGAAAATTTACAACATTGTTTTTTTTTAGTTTTAATTTCAACCAACAAAAATTCAATGTCAAAAATAAAAAATATTTGTTTTTCGTTTGTAGAAAATATATTATTTTCGGGCTATTAAATGTGTTTAAATTGTGCAAAAAAATTATAAAATATAATGTTAAGTGATAAAAAATATTTCAAAGTGCTATTATCCTCAAATTTTCGCGAAAAAGTTTTGAAGTTTGGAGAGAGAATAACATTTTTACATATGTGTTGGATTTACACAGTACTCGTCTGTGAGAAGAGCGTAATGTTATTGTTGTAAAAAAATGACAGCGTTTCACTTCTTGTTTATTCTTTGGTTTGGACATTTATTCAAAAGCACTTATATAATATTTCGACAAATATTGATTGTAGTTAATACATTAATTTCAAATTTGAAATAGTTGTATTTTTACTTAATTTTCTAAGAATAATTTTTTTATGTTTACAAATAATTTTTATTATACCCTTCACCTTCGTGAGAAGGGTATACATATATAAGTTTGTCATTCCGTTTGTAATTTCTATAATATAATTTTCCGACCCCATAAAGTATATATATTCTGGATCCTTATAGGTAAAATTTTTCCATGCTTTGATATAAAAATCAGCAACAACACTGCTTATTCAATGAGTATTTCATTTCATATGTTTGGATGTTTCGTATGTTTGGATGTCTGTAGGTTTCATTGCGTTGTGTATTTTGTTTTTGTTTTTTTTAGTATTTTGTTTTGTATGTTTCATTGCCATGTGTATATTCCCTGCCAGCAACTCAACTAACTTTAAATGCATTAAAAGCCGACTTTTTCATCAACTAGTTATGGTTGATTCTTGGATTATTTGTAATGGAGCCAACTGATTATTTTAACATGGCGATGTCCTACGCAGTAGTCAATTGTCCGACTCTGCATGACTTTTCAACTAGCTTAAAGTTAGTTACTAAAAAATTAGCTTAAAGGTAACTCTTTATTAACTAACTTAAAGTTAGTTGCAGAAAAGTCAAGTAATAGTTTTCGTTTGTATTCCCTACTGTATTAATTAATTACATTTTAATTAAATATATTTAAAATTTAAATTCTAGTTATCTAAATTACATTTCGCTTTAATACAAGTTATGATATTAGTTCGTTAAAATTAATAGACATCAGTTTTCTGCAGGGGAACTAATAATAACACCGGTATCCATAAAATTATGAATGATTTGTTCATTATTTCCATGATTCCCATTGATCCAAATCTAAAATAAATTCTAAAATGTTATGTGTAATGTTAACTGTTAATGTATTATATTTACAGTATTAATCAGCAGAATTTAGAATTTAGGGACCGAGTTTTGAAATATTTAACATTTCATAATTCATTTTTCCAATTTACTGACTCTAATTTCACAACGTATACAAGAAAATGACAAAAATTTAAAACAAAATACCAAATAATAAAGAAACATGAGAAAACATGTCAAAACAAAATGCTCTCCAGATAATTTGGGGTACTCCCGCATTATATGATAGTTAGCTTGTAGCTAGTCCTTAAAAGTCGGTTGTTTACGTTAATAAATACCAAATTTTGGAACATTTCTGCATTACATTGTTGTTCGTTTATAGTCAAAGTTAACAAATAAAATCATAATAATAGAGAAATAAGAGAAAACATGTTGAAATACAATTAATTCTCTCCAGATAATTTTGAGGCACTTCTGCATTACATTATAGTTAGCTTGTAGTTATTATTTAAAAGTCGGTTCTTTACGTTGCCAAATACAAAATTTCGGGATAGCTCTGCACTACATTGTAGTTAGCTTATAGTCAGTCTGTAAAAGTAAACTAGAAGTGTATTTTTCTCGTAGTCGACTACAAAATTGCTGGCAGGGTTGTTTTCGTTTGTTTGGATGCTGTTGGTTTTACTGCCTTGTGTATTTTGTTTTTTATGTGGTTATTTCGTTTAGCGTTGTTGTTGTTCATTTTGTATTGCTATTGCTATAATAATGATATAGTTCGGAAAAGGAAATAAATTAAAATTTTATGAAATTGATATTTATTAAATACACTATGGTGAAGGGTATATAAGATTCGGCAAAGCCGAATATAGCACTTTTACTTGTTTTTTTTATACCCTCCACCACCGTCAGTGGTGATAGAGGGTATATATAAGTTTGTTATTCCGTGTGTAACACGAAGAAATATTCATCTGAGACCCAACAAAGTATATATATTCCGGGTCCTTAACAAATTCTGAGTCGATTTAGCTATGTCCTTCTGTCTGTCTGCCTAAAACATGCTCACGTTAAAACTAAGCAAAAGAAATAAACCAGAAATATTCACTGTTGTCCTAAGCAGTTTGCTATTGAAAATCAGCAAAATCGGGTCACAACGTTAAAAGTTATGAGTGAAAATTTCAGACTACCTAGAAAAAATTACGGGTTTTTTCGTAATTCTTAAGTCGTTTCCTCAGAAACTACAAAAGATAATTCGATGAATTTTGTCCCACATTATTTTTTTATCCAGGGATAAATAATGTTGAAAATCAAAATAATCGATTCAAAATTTCCCATAGCCCCCATACAAAGGTATATATATATTCCCGAAAATTTGTTTATCAATAACAACTCCCTCAAATATATCGATATCAACATTTTTTGTACATGCAAATATAATATAAACAGAAATCATGCTATCAACGTAGATCTCAGTAGATCCACAATTGGTCATAGCTCCCATATAAGGTCCACTTTGGAAAATCACCTAAACGCACATATTTTATTGATAAATAAAGCTATTGAGATAAAATTCGAGTTGAATATGTTTTGTGTATATACAAATCATTCTACCAATTTTTTTATGCATCGGTCCATTATTGGTCATAGCTCCCATATAAAGCCCACTTCCGAGAATTACTTAAACGCATATATTTCATTGAATTCTAAAGCTATAGAGATAAAATTCGACTTGAATATGTTTTGTGTACATATAAATCATTCTACCACTTTTTTCCGGATCGGTCCAATTATTGGTCTTAGCTCCCACATAAGGCATACTTCCGAAAATCACTTAAACGCTCATATTTCATTGTCAAATAAAGTTATCTTGATAAAATTCGACACAAATATGGTTTGTCTTTATATGAATCACTCTACGAAATTTTTTCCGCTATAGGGATAAAATTCGACTTGAATATGTTTTGTGTACATATAAATCATTCTACCACTTTTTTCCGGATCGGGAAGGCCCACTTCCGAAAATCATTCAAACGCTCATATTTCATTATCAAATAAAGATATCTTAATAAAATTCGACACAATAAATAAAACAGACGAGAATTTTCTACTTATGATACCATTGTGCATCTGTTCATGCGTTTGTACAAATGGTAACGCAGTGCGGGTATTTGGGGTGAAGTTAGTTGGAGTTTATTTTACTGTTTTATCTATCGGTGTATATGTGTGTCATTCAATGTGGTGGTGCTAACGTAAATTTTCCATTAAATGACTTGGGTATAAAAGACGACATCGCGTCAAACTTTTCTTTTCTTTTACTTTGGTTTACAACTAATTTGTATAACTAGAAGAAATTTTGACCACACATTTTGGAAATTTTGTGGATATTACCGAAACTTTGCAAAGTCTTATCAAAAGGTAGTAAAAATGTTCCGCAATCACAGAATTACTGTCTTAAAAGATTTTATTTTTTTATTTCTTTAGAACACTTGAAAAACGCATACTGGCAATTTGTGATTTGCGGTGAGGTTATATTGAATCTCGAAATTACCTCTAACATCATTTTTTTTGCACGCTTAATTATATGCACATGTCACGGTACTAAGATTTCGTTTTCATACACCATACACACATAAGTAGCATCTGGTCATTTACTTGACACTGCTTCAAAAAAAAACGAATATTAACAAGAGGAAGAAACAACCCCGGGAATCAAACAAAATTGAAAACATAAAGACAAGTTGTGACAAGTAACTATAACTATTTGGTTTTTTCCTTTAAAAACAACCACAAAACAAATATTTTAAAATCTAATATCACAGAAAAGTTGCTTAATCTATTATCACAATGAGGAAAATTTTAACAAAAACAATTTAAATAAAACAAATCGAATGGAACCGAAATCTTAGAGTTAAAATATATCACAGTATAATACAGTAAACTTAATCATTAGCATCTTAAAAACAGTGAAATTGCATATATTAAAAAAAATTGTAACAAAGGAATTTGCAAGAATTTTGAATTAATTGTCTTAATTGTCCGGTAAATAGTTATTTTTTTTTTCATTATGCTGATTACATCCGAATTATTCAGTGATTTTGTTAATGGCACTTAATTTTTCATATTTAAACCGAATTCGTGATGTTTTTTTTTGCTAAAAGTGTATATTTTGAATCTCTTTAAAACAAAAACATTTAATTCTTTTGTAATTGTTTAACCGCGTTGTGTTAAAATAAAAAGAAGTGAAATAATTAAAAGCTAGAACTCAACAAAAACTTGTTTAATCGAAAGAATAAAATAAACAAATATACATACGTACATATATACATACCCTGCCAGCAATTTTGTAGTCGACTACGAGAAAAATTCACTTCTAGTTTATTTTTACGGACTGACTATAAGTTAACTACAATGTAATGCAGAGCTGTCCCGAAATTTTGTATTTGGCAACGTAAAGAACCGACTTTTAAATACTAACTACATTACTAATGTAATGCAGAAGTGCCTCAAAATTATCTGGAGAGAATTAATTGTATTTCAACATGTTTTCTCTTGTTTCTCAATTATTATGATTTTATTTGTTAACTTTAGTAGACTGACTATAAACGAACAACAATGTAATGCAGAAATGTTCCAAAATTTGGTATTTATTAACGTAAACAACCGACTTTTAAAGACTAGCTACAAGCTAACTATCATATAATGCGGGAGTACCCCAAAATTATCTGGAGAGCATTTTGTTTCGACATGTTTTCACATGTTTCTTTATTATTTGGAATTTTGTTTTACATTTTTGTTATTTTCTTGTATACGTTGTGAAATTAGAGACAGAAAATTGGAAAAATTAATTATAAAAGGTTAAATATTTCAAAACTCGGTCCCTAAATTCTAAATTCTGCTGATTAATACTGTAAATATAATACATTAACAGTTAACATTACACATAACATTTTAAAATTTATTTTAGAGTTGGATCAATGGGAATCATAGAAATAATGAACAAATCATTCATAATTTTATGGATACCGGTGTTATCATTAGTTCCCCTGCAGAAAACTGATGTCTATTAAATTTAACGAACTAATATCATAACTTGTATTAAAGCGAAATGTAATTTAGATAACTAGTAGTTAAATTTTAAATATATTAAATAAAATGTTATTAATTAATACAGTAGGGAATACAAAAGAAAACTATTACTTGACTTTTCTGAAACTAACTTTAAGTTAGTTAATAAAGAGTTACCTTTAAGCTAATTTTTTAGTAATTAACTTTAAGCTAGTTGAAAAGTCATGCAGAGTCGGACAATTGACTACTGCGTAGGACATCGCCATGTTAAAATAGTCAGTTGGCTCCATTAAGAATAATCCAAGAATCAACCATAACTAGTTGATGAAAAAGTCGCCTTTTAATGCATTTAAAGTTAGTTGAGTTGCTGGCAGGGTATATTTGTCTACACAAAATATGTACATACATACGTATATACAGTTGTTTATAAACAAAAAGTGTAAAATTTATATTCATGTAACTTCGAATTTAAAGTTATGTTGAGAGCTTTAAGTGAGACTGAAAAAAAATTAAACAAATCAAAGCAACTAATTTTACTAGAGAATTATTTTACTAGCATAAATCCAATATTTAACTAAATAATATTTAAATTAACAAACTAAACATTTTAACTTAAGAGGAAGAACAAAATCAACATTAAATTCCACCCCATATCTATTTCCTTCAAAATTGGTCATCAGAGTTCCAGTGAAAGTACTTTCATCGATGGATCACCAATACCAATGTATGTAAGTTTTGAATTTTTTTTTGTTTAGAAATATGTATTTAACGAAGAATTTGTCAACGCCTAACGGTTGTATTCATAAAAAGTTAATTTAGGTTTATTAAACATTATTAAGCAAAATCCACGAAAATGGTATTCATAAACGTCAAATAGCTTAAAATACCTTCAATAAACCAATGACAAATAGAAAAAATTTATTGTACGCTCGACCCTACTTTAAGCCAACAATAAGTTGAATTCTTACAAATTTTGTCTCTGATTAAGCTTTTTTCATTAATTTTAGGTTGAAGACGAAAACTAATCATGTTTTATTCTGAAATGAAATCTAAAAATTGTAATTTTAACGTTTACAAATTTGTAAATAAAATTCCAGATAAATTTTAAAAGTTACTATTTTGGTGAAAAAACTAAAATCTACGCATTATTGGATTAATAGATGAATATTTAACAGTATTCCAGTTGGTTAATACTATTTTTGGAAATGCCCGCCTGTCAATCAAATCATGGCCACAATCATTTTATTTGTCTTTTTCATAGTTTATTCGCTAAATATAAAGCCATGAAGTAATTAAGAGTGTAAATTATATTGATTAGTGTTCTATCAATGCAAAATATCTTCTCCGGCAATAAAATGTAGTCTTTTATCAAAGAAATTTATCAGTATTTGCAAAACAGTTAAACAATAAACAGCACAATAGTTAATGTAGGTTTATTATTTGTTTATGAATACCACAATTTTATTAATGGCTTTTAAGTCTAAAGTGTACCTACTTTAACTATTGTGTGATTTAAATCTAAAATAAGCATTTTTTATGAATACAACTGTAAATCTCTATTTGTTAATTATCATTTCACATCATTACTATTTTTATTATTGTTTTACATTAAATGTTCATTACATTTTGTAATTTATGTTACACTAATGTTATGAACAGATAAGAATGAACTGTTAAAATATTTGTTATATTATACGTTATATTGGATGCTAAATGGTGAGATGACAAATATAGATTTATCAGCGTAGAGCAAAAATCTTTCAAATTTTAGTTAAAATTCGTATCAGAAATTTTGAAACATGCAAAATGATACCAAATATGTTGGATAAAAATGTTAAATTTATTAAATTATTAGTATTATTGTAATTAATTGCTTGAAATCTAACGGTATCAATTGATTTGTAAAAGTTCAATGAACTTTATGAAATTTATGCCGTTGGAATTGTTTTACCAAAGTGTGGTGTAAATCTATTCAGCTTTGTTGTTGTTTTCCCTCAGTCTTAAAATATAGGAAAAATTATATTCTAAAGTACTTTCTAATACCAAAAAAAAGTAAATATTTAATAGAAAGTAAATAGAACAATTAACTTTAAAATTAACATGAAAATTAATATTTGTGTAATCGCAATATTCTAATTTTTCCATTCGATAAATATAATAAAATAAATAAATCAAAATATACCAGAGACGTAACGGTTATAAGAAAAATGGTCTCATTTATCAATTAATAGTGAGGGATTTATAATAAGTGTTATAATTAACCATTATTATAAGTTACATTTGATTTTGATCGTCGTAACCAATACCAGAGAGAAATATATTTTTTTGGTTAAGAATAACAATTATCGTAACCAAAAATTTTTTATTGGTTATATTTTTTTCAAATATCTTTGGCAAAATAAATAAAACGGGCAGTTTTGCAACAAATGTCTATTCATTTTATAAATAAAATATAATTTAAATTAATTTGCCTTCTAATTCCGTTAATATTTATATGGACCAAAAAATAAATAAAATAAATTTTGGTTATCTATAACCAAAAAAATATTGGTTGCTGAATAACAGTTATTCATAACCAAAAAAATATATTTCTCATGTTAATTGGTTATGGAGACCTAAATAATATAAATCTTATAATAATGGTTAAAAAGTACTTAAATAAAATAAAGGGATTTTTTGCGTAACCTTTTCTTTCAAAAGAAAAAAAATAACAATTATTTTCGGTCCCTGAAATATACACTTTGTAAAAATTTGGTACCCCAGGTTCTAGCCCTAGTCAAACCATTATTTTTTTCGTTTTTTTTTTATTCATGCCAATTTTTATTTGAATTTTATTGTAGTTTTCTTTGTATTTCTAAGTTTTAAAATTTAAAATTGTTTAGCTTTGTTTAGCTTTTTTTTTTTCTAATTTAAAATTGCAATGTTATAATTTAATTGTTGTAATTTTCTTCTTATAAACATTTAGTTGTTAATTTTTTTTGTTTAGATTTCATGCTATCTGAATTCATGAAGATTATGAATAGGTTATTTTGTTATTTACACATTTCGGAGTTAAAAATTATATAGTTTCAAATACTTGCATGTTATATGAATTATATTGGTAATAAATTTTTGAATATTATAATGAAATTCTAAAAGCACTTGTTTTGATTTCCAAGGTTCTATGTAAATAGGTTGTTAGTAAAGGGATCATGTATTTACAATTGGGGAGAGATTTGTTCATGATCAAGGTTGGATGGGCGTTTGGCGTAGGGTTATCAAATACGCGTAAGGTAAGCTTTCTGGAAGACTATAATTTATCATTTTATTTCTCGTTCTGTCATATCTATATATTCTTTTTCTTAAAACTAGAGCATGCATAATCAAAATAGTTTCTGTAGCTAAAAGTTATACTTGGAGTAAATAATGGCCACGAATTCCCCCACGAGCAAGAAGCTGGACACAAATTGCATGCTGAAGCCATTAAACCCTTATACTTCGAGTTATTTCAAATTTAAAAAGGTTATATGCTACAAATCATTACACCGTCCAACAAAAAGAGAAAAAATCGTAAGACACGAACTGGATGATATACGTATAAAACTATAAATTTAATGGAGAAAAACTGCGTCTTTTATTTTTCATTTCGTGATTCTGTGTCATTTTTAAAGGACTTCAAAGTTTTAAAAAGTAAATTTTTCAAAAAATATTTTAAAATACTTCTACGGATCAAACAATGCCAAATTTGATGTCAAGCTAAAGAGAAGAGTTGGGAAATATTTTGTATTATTTTTATTTTATACTGTTAGGATAAAAATATGTCAAAAATGCCTTTTAAAAATTTGATCCTTTAATATCTATTTAGGTTTTCAATATTATTTATTTTGCAAAATTTTTGAGAGACATTTTTTCATATTTTGATCCTGAATAGAATAAAATAAAAATAACACAAAATATTTTGCAACTCTTCTTGTTCGTTTGACATCAAATTTGGCATTGTTTGATCAGTAGAAGTATTATAAAATATTTTTTTTAAAATGTACTTTTTTAAACTTTGAAGTCCTCTAAAAAGGACACAGGATCACGAAATGAAAAACTAAGAACGTAGATTTACTTCATTAAATTTATAGTTTCAGGCGTACCGCATAATGTTCGTGTCTAATTTTGAGTGTCAGACGGTGTTATACGAAATTTTTCCGTATAGGCCCGTAATTGGTCATAGCTCCTATGTAAAGTCCACTTCCGAAAATCACTTAAACGCATATATTTCATTAATTGATAAATTTATTGGAGTAAAATTAAACTTTATTTTTTTTGCATATAGTTCATTATAAATTACTTAAATGCACATTGACAATCAGAGTTATCGACATAAATGTGTATTTTGTGTATATAAATCATTCTACGGAATTTTTTTCCGGATCGGCCCATAAGTTGTATTGGATCCCAGTAAAGCACTTAATACCACCTTATTAGTTGTTAAATGATTATATCCGGATAAAATTCGACGTGAGTATGTTCTGTGTATAGATAAATCATAACACGTTTTCTAACTGCCCTATTAATATAAATTTTTCTGGACCTTATAAAAATTAGTTCGACATATGCATAAATGTTAGTACTCTCAATACGGAAACAAAAATGTTGCCAAGTTATCTAAAAATTAGATAGTTAAATGGGTTTTAATAAAAAGTAGCTTGCTGGTGTAGGGTATTTAAGATTCGGCATAGCCGAATATAGCACTCTTACTTGTTAACATTTATAAATAATTTATGTTTAAAGCTTAGTTCATACCTATCAAACATTTGATAAAATCGTATTGTTTACTTATTAAAACGTCTTTAAAAATTTTACATTTTTACTAAAAATAATGGTTACGTTTTTAACATACATATACATATTTGATAGGTGTGAACTAAGCTAAAATACGAACATACATATATTATTTCGGGATTGATTTTTTTAGCTCTTATTTAAAGCAGTGGGATAGTAATTTATTTTTTTTTATTTTTATGAAAACATATACATATGTATCTATTTATGCATGTATTAAACATTTATAAATACCAATATACTCATTTATATTAATTTTTATACCCCCCATCAAAAAAGATGGGGGTATATTGTTTTTGTCATTCCGTTTGTAACACATTGAAATATTCGTCTAAGACCCATAAAAGTGTATATATTCTGGGTCCTTATTAGATTCTAAGACGATCTAGCCATGGGTGTCCGTCTGTCTGTTGAAAACACGATAAAGTCCAAACGGAAGTAGCTAGCGAGCTGAAATTTTTCATGCAGTTTGTTTGGTATTGAAAATGGGAAATTTCGCCTAATCCCCATATAAGATCCCCTTCAGAAAATGACTTTATCGCTCTTAACTGGCTAAGAGAAGCATCAATAGCGGTGAAATTCGGCACGAACATGTTTTATTAAATCTCTTTGTAAAATATTATAAGGATAGGCCCATAGTTGACCCTACTCCCCATATAGTCCCCTGCAGAAAATGAATTTATCGCTCATAACTGGCTAAGAGAAGCATCAATAGCGGTGAAATTCGGCACAAACATGTTTTATTGGAACATAAATCTCTTCGTAGAATTTTATAAGGATCGGTCCATAATTGACCCTACCCCCCATATAAGCTCCCCTTCAGAAAATAACTTTAATGCTCATATCTGACCTTAAGAAGCATATATATAACTGCAAAATTCATTACTGACTAAAAATGTGAGTACAGCGCTAAAATTCTCCATAAACAAGTTTTTTGCGGACCACCATATAAGGCCTCCTTCAGAAAATGACTTTATCGCTAAGAGCTAAGAGATGATCTTAGAATAGCGGTGAAAATATGACTACAGTGGTAAAATTCTACATAAACAAGTTTTGTGCGAGCCAAATGCACTCTATCAAATTTTATAAGGATCGGTCCTTAATTAACCCTATCCCCTTTTAAGGTCCCCTTCAGAAAATGACTTTAACGCTCATTACTAGCTTAAAAGTACGAGTACAGCGATGAAATTCGACATAAACAAGTTTCGTATGGGCCATCAGTCATCATAAGGTCCCCTTCAGAAAATGGATTTAACGCTCATTACTGACTCAAAAATGCGATTACAGCAGTGAAATTCTACATAAACAAGTTTTGTGCTAGCCATTTTGGGTCAGTCTATAACTGACCCTACCGTCCATATCAGGTCCCCCTCAGATAGTGACTGTAACGCTCGTTATTGTATGTAACGCTCAAATGCGACTACAGCTAAGAAATTTTACTTAAACAAGTTTTGTATGAGACCCTACCCTACACCCCTATTAATGTCCCCAAAAAGAATGCTTCCTTATAAATAAACAATGTTGAATTTTATCATCATATGTATATCGATATTAATATGAACATCAGGGTAATATTATATGAACAGGGAAATATTTGGTCTTCCGAATTAAAAATATAATTTTTTTTGGTCCAATTTTTATAACCATAAACAGTTTTTTTGTAAGAGGGTTTATATGTAGGGTAGAGTCAATTATGGACCTATCCTCATCGGTTTATACAAAAATTATTTGTTTAGAATTTAATCGCTGTACTCGTATCTTTAATGCAGTCATGAGGTTTAAAGTAATTTTTTGAAGGAAACCGATAATGCGGTGTTGGATCAGTTATCGACCGATTCTTATCAAATTTAGTTGAAAAATTTTAGTTCCTATAAAACTAACAAAACGTAATTTGTATGAAATTTTGAGCCATTGATGAGCGTTAAAGTGATTTTCTGAAGGGTCAATTATACACCGATCTTCATAAGAAGTTGTTTATTTCGAATTTCATTGTATAACACCCAATTTACACGATGATTTTTTTTCATGTTTGCCCAGACGTCTGTTTTCATGTTTGTCGATGATTGGTGGTGAGCGGGGTAGAGAAGAATGGGGGGTAAGAAAACAAACATGATTTGGGTTTTTCATGATTGTTTTTGACATTCCTCTTTAAACTCATTCGTACTGTTGATATTATGTTCATGTAAAAAAATAATTTTGTCTTTTTTTTACATGAAAACACTAAAATTTGCATTAAAAAAATACTATAGCGTGTAATTAATTTTTTTTAAATCAAATTAAATGGTTTTTATGTTAAAAATTTAATTTTATTTTTATTACAAATAAGTAATTAAAAAGGATTATACAATTAAACATCAAAAAAAGACATGCATAGTTGCATGTAAAAAATCACCGTATAAATGTTCATGATTTTTTGGAAGATTCTCAAAAGAGAATTGGAAAAAAACAGACGTCTGAAAAGTCTTCATGTAAATTGCGCCTAAGTCATATTTTTAAGTAACTAATGAGAGTTAAAATAATTTTCTGAAATGGTCATTTATAGATCCATCTTCATCATCGGTAAGAAGATTTCAGTTCCCATAAAACTTGTTTATGTTGAATGACATTAAAGACATTTTCTGAAGGCGCCCTTATACGAGGGTGGGGTCAATTATAGACCGATCATCCTAAAATTTTGTAGAACGATTCAAAGAACGATCAACCAAAGGGTCAATTATGAACGAAGAGGTTTAGGTTCTTATAAAAAAAAATGCTTCTTTTAGACAGTTATGAGCGTTAAAGTCATTTTCGGAAGGGGGCCTTATATGGGAGGTAGGGTAAATTATGGGCCTATCATTATAAAATTTTACAAAGAGATTTATGTTCCCATAAAACATGTTTGTGCCGAATTTCACCGCTTATTTTAGGCAGTTATGAGCGAAAAAGTCATTTTATGAAGGGGGCCTTATATGGGAGATAGATAAAATCATGCACCGATATTGCCCATTTTCAATACCAAACAAACTGCATCAACTAAAACTATTTGTGCAAAATTTCAGATCGCTAGCTACTTCTATTTGGACTCAATCGTGTGTTCAACAAACAGACGGACGGACGGACATTGCTAGATCGTCTTATAATCTAATAAGGACTAAGAATATATACACTTTTATGGGTCTTATAACAATATTTCGATGTGTTACAAACGGAATGACAAAAACAATATACCCCCCATCTTTTTTGATGGTTGGTATAAAAATTTGCTTTATATTGCATAAAAATACACAAAATATACATACATATTCATTTATATGTATATTCGCAAATTGTATAACCCTGATTTTCGAAAGACGGATATAGTGCAGGATTTTGTTGCACATTATATTCTTTGTTTAGATTTGCATGCTAAACATTTTATAAAAATAAACAATAAATAAACTAAAAAGCAAACAGGTTTGGCCTAAAACGCATGCAAACAATTCTATTCAAGAAACAACAAAAATTGAATTTATAATGTTTTAACACATTAACTAATTGTGTACACAAACCAAACTACCGATAAACAAAAATTTACTTCTATTTACAAAATTTAAATAAATCAAACCCATGAATGGACTTGTTTGTATTTCTATATTTATTTAACGATAGGTTGTCTTTGAAAATCAATCAGAGTGTGATAAACTTTCGTTGATACATAAAATATACCTATACATATACATATGTATGTACATTTGTAAATACTTTAACACAAATTTTTGTTTGTTTGTAGAAAATTTGTTAATTAGCTAAAGTTAGAAAGTTGGTAAGGATTAGTTAAAATTGCTTTAATTTGTTCCAGTTTCGTAGTTTTGCTTAATTTATACATATGTAGATATAATAGAAAGCCATGACAATGAATTTAGAGACATATTTACATACATACAATGTATTAGGGTGGAACTGTTTTCATGATAGCAGTACGAGATGTTCTATGAACAGAGTGGTGTATATATATATATAATAATATAATATATATGTTCTTGGACCTTATGAAATTCTGAGTCGATCTAGCTATGTCCGTCCGTCTGTCTGTATAAAACATTCTCACGATAACACGAAGCAACAGAAATTCACCCAAAATATATATTATTGTCCTAAGCAGTTTGGTATTGAAAATTACCAAAATCGGTTCACATCGGAAAAAGTTATGAATCAAAATTTAAATAGTTTTAGAGTTTTAATAAATTTTATTAATAGTTGCTTTATACACCTATGGAGCTAACTTTGATCAAGTCTATAACTAGTTTATGGACCTGTTATGGAAGATATGGCCATTCCGAACAAAATTTCGGAGAATGATTTATTGCTTTACAAAATATACTATATCGGATTTTGTCCATATATACTTGTATGTTAATGAAATATATGGGGTAAAGTGGCTTAAGGAAATGGATCTTATATAAGAGCTATGACCAATTATGGACTGACCCAAATATTTTTCAGAATGATATATATGTACATACAAAAAAATACTCATGTCAATTTTTATAGTGATATCTTTTTGTCAATGAAATACATATGTGCGGCTAAGTAATTTTTATGGGCCCATACAGAAAAAATTAGAAGTGATTTGTATATATGAAAAACTTATTTATGAGAAATTTAAGTCCGGCTTTTGGAAGTGGATCTTATATTGGAGCTATGACCAATTATGGACTGGTGCAGAAAATATTTCTCAGGGTGGTTTATATCTACTTTAAACACATTCATTACGAAATTTATACCGATATCTCTTTATTCAGTAATAAAATATATCCATTTACGTGGTTATCGTATATGGTAGCTATTAAACACGAGCATCCAAAATACAAATATTTTATTTAGTTCAGACGTCGGCGCTATTATTGTTCTGACAACCAGTGTTGCCACTTTGGTATATTGGGTTTGTGCTGATGTTTGTAACGCACAATAATATTGGTCCTATACCCACCTTAAAGTATACCAATCGGCTCAGAATCATTTTCTGAGTCGATTTAGCTATGTCCGTCCGTCCTTCTGTCCGTCCGTCCATGTAAACCTTGTAATCAAACTACAGGTGGCAATTTTGGAGATAATTCAATGAAATTTGGCACATGATGTTTTATGGTACCGTAGATGAAGCCTGTTGAAAATGGTTTACAACGGTTCATTATTTCACCTAGCCCCCATACAACTGAACCCGCCGAATAGGGCTTTTAAGTTCATAATTATGTTTAATATACTCATATCTCGACAAAAAGCTGCAATAACCAAGTTGTATACAAGACTTGATGACCCCCACGAATTCCATAATAATAGGTTCTCATATGACACTAGCCCCTATGATAAAACCCCATCAAAATTTCACTTAAATGTCCACAATTTTATTCAACAATAAACGGCTTAAGTACAATTCAACTTAAATGCTTTATTATGGCAACTAAATCACATTATATTTTTGTCAAAGGTGTAAGGTATTATATGGTCGGCCTCTCCCGACTATAATTTCTTACTTGTTTTTATTTTGCATGTGTACATGTGAATTATTTTTTCGTTTTGGTTATTTTTTGCAAACAATTGAACTAAATGCTGTTTGCTTTTAAACTTCTTTTATCTCTAGTTTTAAATCAATTATGTAAATATACATATCATCCTGTTTTGAATTTTGGTAATATGTGGAATTTTTTTTTTTACTATTCGAAATTTTTTTATTACTGCAATATGTACATCTACTGGTTATACTTAATCTTAATTGGTTAGGATTTAGCAAAAGTACCTATGAGTTTTCCACATATTAAATAAGTTGATTAAAATCATAACAACACCGTAATATTATTTTATTTACACTAGTCAATCTAACATCGTGAATATGAATCCTCTCTCTCCTTCTGGTGCATCCATGAACTTAAAATCACTTTTTGGGTCGATTCAAACTCGTCCGTCCTTCCTTTAATATTTCTATTGGAACTTTTTATGTAAAGAACTCGCGATACTTATATGAAAAAACGAAGTAGGCTGTATTTCGCATTTCGATTTTTATGGAATTCGGTGGGAATAGTCTACGTACTTAGTAGATTATGTCCTCCAAATTAAATTTAAAATTTAAAGTATAATTGCAACTTCCATACCTATTTGAAATTTTGCAGAAACAGATACTGTGCTAATTTGCCGAAAATCTAAGGTAAATGATTTAATAAGAAGTAATAAAGTATTTTCTGCTAATTGATGTAAGAATAGTATTACAATATCTTTAAAGTATTAATCAACTGATATTTTTAAGTAACACAGCTAAGGAAAATGAAATTGTATTGTATACAAAAGTTGTAATAACATCTAAACTCGTACGACGAACAATAATCGCGATATATGCAAAGATTTGATACTCATGACCTTTGACTTCTACTATCTCACCATGACTTTTAGTTCTTTATTTACATTTTCTAAATGATGTTATATACTAGTTATTATTTTACCGTCTTAAATTCTAAATTTTGGTCAATTTGTCGGATAATTTGAATAGATTACGTTTACAAATATTGCTGAAGTTATGAATGTATTGCTAACATCCGCTACATGGTATTATAATTTGGTCAAATATACCCCTTAAACCCAAATTTCGAACGAAATCTCGAAATCTGTACATAAAATGGGAAGAATTTTATAATTTAAAATTGTTTTCCAAAAAGTCATATGTGGAGTATTTTTGAATTGCGCTAAAACGCATTAAAAACTCAGCTATTTTTTAAAATACATATTAATTACACTTATTAACGAATCCGCGAAGAGACATATATTTATTGTTGAAAACACGATAGAGTCGAAAAGAAACAAGATAGAAAACTGAAATATTTTGCCAAAATATTTTTAATTGACCCAGTTTGATTGGTATTGAAAATGCGAAATATCGGTCAACGATTTCACCTAGCCCCCATATTATGCCTTATTCAGAAAATTACTATATTGCTTAAAAAATCATCTATAGCGATGAAATTACATATAAAAAAATTTTATTGGAAATGTATTTGTCAAAGTTTATGAGGATAGGTATATAATTGACTCTATCCCTCATAAAAAGTCTCCTCAGAAAATGACTTTAAAGCTCATAATGTCAGATTTTATGAGAATTGATCCATAATTGACCATACGTCTCATATAAGATCCCTTACAGAAAATTACATTAACGCTCATAACTGTCTTCATAATACCAGTTTAGCGACGAAATTTAACATAGTTACAAGTTCCACTTCAGAAAATGAATTTGTTATTTTAATGTTCAATTGTAAACATGTTTACTTTTTTCTTAATTTGGTTATTTTTTATTCGAAATTTGGATAGAAAAAAAAATTTTGTTGTGGCAACACTGCTGACAACGAAGATTTTCGGCAAAACACATGTACACAACACGATCGCAGATGAACTTCTAAACAATAGCATCAAAAATACAAATATTTTATTTAGTTGCTTGACAGCATTCAACAAAGCAGGTTGATGTCGCTTTGTTAAAGAAATTGAAAAACACAACTTGAAAAAACAATAACAACTTGCAAAAACAAGAGCATAATTTACAAGAACAACGTACACCCTAAATAATTTTCAACAATGAAAGTAAATAAGTTCATCTTGTTTCATTCTTTTTTGTACATTTTAATTTGAAATGTTGTTTCTATGTGAAGAAATTATCATTCTATTGTGTGTGTGTGTAGTGGTGATTTGTTTATCTGCCTCTCTATACGCCGGTATATGATTTAGTTGCTTGACAGCAGTGTGACCATTTTGGCAGCTAGATTTAGCATTTTTTATTTTGATTTAGCTGTAAAATTTAAATTTAGCATTTGGCATTTTATTTAGCATTTTTATAAAATATTTTTTATAATTTTTAGCTTTTTTTGCAATTTTAGTATATAAACAAAAAAAGACAAATTTTTGCAAAAAAGATTTATATTGGAAATAGGTTTAACCGGAAAAAATCAGAATTAAATGTCTACCCAAACACAAGGAACAAGAAATATACAGTGTAATAATTTACACTGTAATTCAAAATAATGCAAGAAGATTCATGAAGATAAATAACTTAAAATTAGAGGTTGAAATTTTCAAAACAATAAGCACGTATGCTTTTTGATCCAATGACAAAACCTTTAAAAAATGGTTAAAGTCCGTCCTTTATTTTACCTAGCCCCCATACATATACAAATGTATAAAGCCTTTCTCAGAAAATTAGTTTAAATATATCGGAGCCAAGGTTCAATTCAACATAAATGCTTTATTACGAAAAATAAATCAAATTTTATACTCATATGGTCAACCACGGCCGAATATACTTTCTTACTTGATATAAATTACAATGAATTTCAGTTACAAATTAATATGAATTAATATTGCAGATTCTAATGAATTGCATCAAAACAAATGTCCACAAAATAAATTAGACTCCTCCGACCAAAATTGGCAATTTTAGTGACAAAAAACAAAAGGCCCTATCTACAAAAACATTTAAATATTAAGGGTAAAAAGTCCAATTTATCCATTTTTATGTACGGCAATGTCAACTATCATAACAAATAATACGTTTCACCATTAAACAATTTGTTTATTTTATAAAAATAAATCGCGTTGATAGAAACAAACATTTCAATTTAAATAGTTTTTTGCTTCTCCCGTAAAATTTTAAAAATATTAGATGGGGCCGTTTGCGTTTTAGGTGACGATATATTGTTTAAAAAATGCTGTATAATTAAAAAAATAAAAAAAAAAAATAACTAAAAAGGGACTTTTTTGTAACCTGTTCAGCTAACGAACGGCCATCGATAGACCAGAAATATTTTGGGAACCATTATAAAACATAACGAAGATTTTTTTAAACTGGGTAAAATATTGAATTTTTTCTTTAAAACTGTTCAGCTCACGAATGGACAACACTTAACCGAAAATATTTTGGGTAACATCATATTACATAACAGCGAATATTTTGAGGTGGGTAACTGAAGCACCATTTTTTGTGAGTCGGTCTAATGTACATATATTGCTTTTTTTAGATTAGTTGTTAAATCTATTATTTTCTACTATTTCAATTTCATTATTTCAATAAAAACTATAAAATTTCATTTTATTTAGATTTATTTATATAGATTTTAATTTGGTGAGTATACAAATATAAGAAGAGAAAACTCATCTTCTAAAAGACGAGAATACTCATCTTCTAGAAGAAGGGAATACTCTTCTTCTAGAAGAAGAGAATACTCTTCTTTTAGAAGAAGAGAAAACTCATCTTCTAGAAGATAAGATAGGAACACTTCTAGATGATACTAAGTAGTCACTTCAAGAAGTGACTTCCTAGTTACATCTAGAATAGTCTTTGGCAATACCTTACTTCCAAGAGTCATCTAGAAGTTTCTTCTGCGGGTCTTCCAGAAGTATCTTCCACGTTACTCTTAGACGTTCACCAGCTCGGCATCAGTTCTTCCCGACTGGTGACAAGAATTCTTATACTTCCGCAATATCGCTGGCGAGCTTTTAGCTCGGGTAACTTCCGCAATAGAAAATGTTTGTAGGGATGTCTTTTATTTGTTACAAAGTAATTTTGTTTTGAAAGTAATTTTTAATTAATAATTATTAATGAATACACCTCGGCAAATATTCTTTTTAATTTAACCCATTCGACGCCCAACAAAATTGAAAAATAATTGCAATACTATTTTTCAAATGAAGGTAATGAAAATTGTACAACAATAATAATAATTTTTGCTATACCCAAGCAATTACAATGGGAAATAAATGGGTTAATCATGGTATGATATGAGTTTTTCGAAATAGTAAATGGAGGGTTAGTATGTATTATTAATAATTCCATAAAGTATTACGGCTGTATTTATAAAAACTTATTTTAGGTTTATTAAACAATTTTAGGCAAAATTCAGGAAAATCGTATTTATAAACGTGAAATAGCTTAAAACACCTTCAATAAACCATTGACAATTAGAAGAATTTTATTGTAGGCTCGACCCTTCTTTAAGCCAACAATAAGTTGATTTTTAACAATTTTTTTTCTCAGATAAAGATTTTTCCGGTAATTTTAGGTTGATTGCGAAAACTAATTATGGTTTCTTTTAAAATAAAATCTAAAAAATTCTAATTTTAACGTTTACAAATTTGTAAATAAAATCCCAGAAAATTTTTAAACGATTATATTTTGAGGAAAAAAACTCAAATCTAGGCATTCTTGGATTAATGCATGAATATTTGACAATATTCCAATTGTCCAGCACTATTTTTAGGCAATTTGGAAGTGCCCGTCTGTCAACCAAATGATGGACAAAATCATTTGATTTGGCTTTTTCAAAGTTTGTTGATTAAATATAATGCCATAAAGTAATTAACCATGTAAATTATATTGATTAGTGTTATACTAATGCAAAATATATTCGCCAGCATTAAAATTAGTCAAATATCAAAGAAATTTATCAATATTTGCAAAAATTTATCAAAAATTACAAGGAAAATAAGTAAAAATAAGAAAATGTGTCATAGTGATGTATATTTTGTCGCAAAATATCCGGATACTTTTAATAATAATTAGAAATTATATGTTATATTTATACATCTGAACTAAATAGACATTTATTAAAGCCATATATATATATTTATTTTTCTTAAAAGTTTGTTTTTATTGTCAAAAATCTATTATAAACAAAAATATGAAATTAAGAAAACCGAATCAACGAATATTTTATCCTAATTGTACGCAACACTAACACATAAAATGACAGCCATATTGTACAGTGCTGCCAACTTAAACATAAATCAGCACAATAGTTAATATACGTTTATTATTTGTTTATGAATATCACAATTTTATTAATGGTTTTTAAGGCTAAAGTGTGCTTTAACTATTGAGTGCATTAAAAGCAAAATAAGATTTTTTTATAAATACAAGCGTTATTCTACATTCAAGTATAATATGGAGCTTCAGTGCGAATACATAACAAGTCAGAGTGCTATATTCGGCTATGCCGATTCTTCAATACACTCCACCTGTCAGCTACTTTTTATGAAAACCCTTATAAATATTACTAGATACGTATTTAATAAATTGTGAAAGTTTAAATTGTCCTTCCGGGATGAGAGTGCTATCATTTAGAAATCATATATACCTTTTATGGAGATATGGCCAATTATTTGCCAATCCGAACAAACTTTCACAGAATGATTTTTCGATAAAAAACACACTGTGTCCGATTTTATTCGTATATATTTATAATTGAATTAAATATATTGGAAAAAGTGACTTATGGAAATGGGCCTTGTATGAGAACTAAGGCCAATTATGCATTGATCCTAATTAAAAAAAAAAGATTTCTTATATACACAAAATATCCTTATTCCGATATCTTTATTTATCAATGAAATGTGCGATTTTCTGAAGTGGATCCTATATGACAGATATGAACAATTATGTACCGATCCATAAAAAACTTATTTTTATAGCCTATTTATACACTACACCACTTTAAAGTATATCAATCGGCTTAGAATCTTTTTTTGAGTCGATTAGGGCTTGTAAAGCTTGTAATCTAACTTCATGTCTCAATTTTGAAGATAATTCAATGAAATTTGGCACATCATCTTCTATGGTACCGGAGACGAAGCCTATTGAAAATGATTAACATTGGTTCATTATTTCACCTAGCCTCCTTACAACTGAACCCGACGAATAGGGCTTTTAAGTTCATAATTATGTTCAATATGCTCGTATCTCGACAAAAAGCTGCAAAACCAAGTTCTATACTAGCCTCGATGACTCTCATGAATTTTATAATTATAGGGTCTCATTTGACCATAGCCCCTATACAAAACCCCCTTCAAAATTTGACTTAAATGTCCACAATTTTATTCAACAATAAACGGCTTAAGTATATTTGAGGCAAGGTACAATTCAACTAAATGCTCTATTATGAAAACTAAATCACATTTTATTTTTGTAACAGGTGTAGGGTATTATATGGTGGCCTCGCCCGACTATAATTTCTTACTTGTTTTAAAATATCTTTATATTTTAATTGGATATTTGCTTTTAAGCGATTTTCGGAAGTGGTCCTTATTTGGGAGCTGTGACTAATTATGGACCGATCCGGAAAACATTTCGAAGGGTGTTTCATATCTACTATAAACACATTCATGACTAATATTATACCGATATCTTCATTCAGTTATGAAATATGTGCGTTTATAATACATTTTGCAGAGTGATATATGTATACACAATACATATTTATGTTGAATATTATTTCAATATCTTTATAAATTATTTGCATTTAAGTAATTTTCTGAAGTTGACCTTACATGGGAGTTGTGAACAATTATGGGCCGAGCCGGAAAAAATTTCGCAGGGTATTTTATATCTACTTTAAGCACATTGATGATGAATTTTATACCGATAATTTCATTCAGTTATGTAATATGTGCGATTAGGTGGTTATTGGAAATGGGCTTTATATGGGAGCTATGCCCAATTATGGACCAATCCAAAAAATATTTTGCAAAGTGATATATGTATACACAAAACATATTTATGTTGAATATTATTCCAATATCTTTATTTCTTAATTAGTTATTTGTATTTAAGTCTTTTTCGAAAGTGGGCCATATATGAGAGCTGTGACCAATAATCGACCTATACAGATCTACGTTGGTAATATGATTTCTATCTATCTATTGTATAATCTATTTCCGAGAATATGTACCTTTGTATGGGGGCTATGAGAAATTTTGAATCGATTGTTTTGAGTTTGAACATTTTTTATCCCTGGGTAAAGAAAATAAGGTGTGACAAAATTCATTCCAATATGTTTAGTAGTTTCTGAGAAAACTACTCAAGAATTAGGAAAAAAACTCAATTTTTTTCGAGGTAGTCTGAAATTTTTATTCATAACTTTTTACGTTGTGGACCAATTGGGCTGATTTTCAATACCAAACTGTTTAGGACAATAGTGTATATTTTTAGTGAATTTAGCTGATTTATTTTGCTTAGTTTTAACGTGAGAGTGTTTGAGGCAGACAGACAGACAGACGGACACAGCTAAATCGACTCAGAATTTCATATGGATGTTGGGTCTCAGATGAATATTTCTTGGTGTTACACACGGAATGACACACTTATATATACCCTCTATCACCACTGATGGTGGTGGAGGGTATACAAATAAGAGATGAATTGACCTCCATCACCCACCACTCCAAAATGTCTCTATTCACACTGAGTGACCATGTTGAAGAATCTCTTAAATTACATTATGATAAAATAATCAACAAAATAAGTGAATTTCAAGAAAGGGATAGTGGATGATCACTTATTAGGATAAAGAAGCTTGAAGTAAACATTAATATGGCTTCTCTTATAGGAGGATCAAAATACATCCCATTACCTCAATGGTTAATGAAAAAACAAGCAAGCTTCAATATTTTAAATGATGATGATTACTGCTTCAAATGGAGCGTTATTGCTTCATTTTCAAGAAACAAGCTGAACATAATAAATAATATTAATATAGCTGAAAACTGCATACAAGTAGAAGATCAATTAATTAAATTTGAAGGACTGGAATTTCCTTTAAAATTAAAAGATATTAGCAAATTTGAAAAAAAAACAACACCAACATTAGTATTAATGTGTTTGGTTGTGAAGGGAATAACATTGTGGGGCCCTATTATCTTACAAACGGAGTGAAAGAACACCATGTAAATCTCCTTCTTTTGAGTGATGAAAAATGGTTCCACTATGTATTAATAACAGATATTTCAAGGTAATTTAAATAATAACAATGCTCATACAATTTTCATACAATATATTGATATAATTTTATTATGTAAATATTTTAGATTAGTAAGAAGTAGCATAACTTCACATAAGGGACGAATATAACTTTGCAACGCATGTCTTCAATACTCTCAAACTGAAAAATAATAAGGGATCACAAGAATAGTTGCAAGAAAGTAGTTACAATGATGCCTAATGTAGATGATAATATATTACGTTTTAAAAATCATCATAAACAGTTGGATGTTCCTTTTATTGCACCGTGATACAATTTTACATTTTTTTTGTTGGACTTGAACGACACTATACACATATGAAACCTGAGATCATATATAGTAGAACTGCGTTTTCAGTTTTTCATTTTGTGATCTTTTCTCCCTTTTAAAGGACTTCAAAGTTTTAAGGATATACAAATTTCAAAAAAAATTATTTAAATTGTTCCGCTCATTAATTTTTCTTTATATGAATATAAAATGATAGAGAACATTTTCCAGAAATAGATACAATTTATTATTATTACTTTTCAGGACGAAAAGTTGTAAAAAATGTCCTTTGAAAAATGTATCCTTTTATATCCAATTTCCAATATATTTTTCTAAAAAAATATATGTTGAAAACCATGCATATACTTTAACACATGCTTAAATTTCGTTCTTATAGCTTTATAAGTTAAGCCTAAACAGAAAAAAACTTATTAAGTTCATTCAAAAAAATACTTTTATCGATACAGCAATTAAGATTACAAAAATATTAGATAGTACTTTTTGGACTTGAACAAGTCCACATACACATGAAACTGGAGATCGTATATAGCAAATCTGCGTTCTCAGTTTTTAATTTTCTGATCTTTTCTCCTTTTAAAGGAAAACAAAATTTTAAAGATGTAAAAATTTCTATTTATATACATATTTTTATTAATTAATGTTTGTCAAATAAAAGAAGACAGTCACCAGAAATGGAAACAATATTTTTTTAATTTTTCAGGACAACAAAATTCAAGGAAAATCCTTTAAACATTTTTTCTTTCATGTCCCAGATAATTTCCTTACTAATTTTATTTTATTTATCAGGATACATTGTATATAAAAAGTTAAATATCTTATGTAACATCAAGCATCTAGTAGTTTTGAATTGACACGTCAAAATTCTTATAAATAATTTTTTAATAAGTGGTCATTTTTAAAAAGTAATATGGAATATTCTAATAAAAGCAAATTTTGTGTTGTTTGTGGTTTATTTGTATTTTATAACCCAAGCGGATTTTGATGATCTCGTGCGTGACACAAATATTTCGCAAAGAATTCTGAAGTATTAGGTTCCCGATTACAACAGTGGAAATTGGTTTCTGAAGATTTTTGGGATTTTCAGTCCGAAAGCGTTCAAACGAGCAATCATTTGACGCATGTTTCAAAGTGGCTGACTAAACTGGCATCACTTACGCAGATGATGTTGAAAAACTTTTCGAAACTATTGGCCATTCCTATGATCCAAATGAATGGCGCCTCTTTATAGATGGATCAACGAAGAGCCTCAAAGGTGTGTTGTTTCACGTAGGTAATGTGTATCCATCAGTGCCAATTATTTATGGCACAGATATTAAAGAAAATTATGAAAATATAAATTATGACCGACATGTTGGATGATTTGTTCTGACCTGAAAATAGTTGCCATTTTAATGGGTTTAAAAAAAGGTTTTGCCAAACACCAATGTTTTTTTGTGTTTTTGGAAAGGTCGGCGCAAAGATCTTCATTGCACCGACCACAAATGGCAGCCTCGTATTGTTCATCAGCTTGGACAGGATAGTATTGAGAATATTCCGCTCGTGCCGTTATCAAAAATAATACTTCCACCGCTACACATTAAATTGAGACTTATAAGAAATTTTGTTCGTGCACTCGACGTTGACAGTGAAATTATCTACTTCTAGAAATTGTCCCCTTGCATTTGATACCCATATAAAGAAAAACTAATGAGCAGAACTATTTAAATAAATTTTAAGAAATTTCTATATCTTTAAAACTTTGAAGTCCTTTTAAAAGGAGAAAAGATCACAAAATGAAAAACTATATGTATATGGTCC
The DNA here is from genome assembly GCF_015586225.1 of Lucilia sericata. Taxonomy (NCBI): domain Eukaryota; kingdom Metazoa; phylum Arthropoda; class Insecta; order Diptera; family Calliphoridae; genus Lucilia; species Lucilia sericata. The sequence continues at coordinate 48,886 of NW_023994813.1, forward strand.
CGTTCAAGTCCAATAATTGCTGTCGCACGGTGTTATATTTGCTGACTTTGAAGCTTACTTGGAGAAAATTGAAAACCCCGAACTAATAATTTTAAAAAACATATGGCGTGTGCGTTTAGCTATTATATTAAATGTAGTTTAGATAAGTTTAATATTTATTTTAGAGATGATGCTCCTACTATATTTATTGATCATTTAATTAACGATACTACAGAAATTTATACAAATTATTTAGCTAAAGACACACCTATGACAACACTTTCCAGTGACGAACAACATTTATGACTCCTCAACAAATTGTCATATTTGTGAGAAAAACTTAGGAACTGACACGAGACCATTGTCATTTTACTGGTAACATAGAGGCGCAGCCCATAACTCTTGTAATCTTCTTTATAGAACAGCTAAATTTATACCGGTACTCATTCATAATTTTTTCTTCTATGACTGTCACTTATTCATGAAAGAACTCTCAAATTAAAGTAATTCCCCTTAACAAAAAATATATATATCACTATCCAGTTTATATCAATTGGAGAAAAGGAGTCTTTGAAATTCTATTTCTAGACTCTTGTAATTTATGACCTCGAGTTTAGAATCTCTCACTAATAATTTAAATGATGATGACTTCATATTTTAAAAAAAGTTTTCACAACAACGCAAGAGTTTAATCTACTTAAAAGAAAAGGTGTGTTTCCATACTCTTACATTGATTCGATGAATCGTTTTAGTGAACAAAGTTCTTCCCACTAAAGATAAATTTTATCATATTTTAAGTATTTCGGAATGTACAAATGAAGATTATGAGCTGCTCAAACTGTGTGGGAAACCTTTAAATGTAAGAATATGTTGGATTACACAAATTATATTTAAAAACAGATGTTCTCCTTCTAACAGACATTTTGTAAAATTTGTAAAAGTATTTATAAACTGGATCCATGTCAGTACTATACCGATCCAGGACTATCGTGGAATGCAATTCTTAGGCCCACGAAAATAGAGTTAGAGTTATTCAATGATATTAATATGTATAACTTTATACAGATGGTAT
>NW_023994814.1:0-72500 GCF_015586225.1 Lucilia sericata
GTGAAATGGGTCTCAAAAAATCCGTAATTTTTAGCGGATTACCGATTATGTTACTTTTTTTTTATTGAAAACAATATATTTATCAAGTTTATTTCGTTTGAAAATCTTGATCTCAGTACAACATATTAGAAAAAAATGATATATTATATATATAAATAAACTTGATATATTTATCAAGTTTATTTCGTTTGAAAATCTTGATCTCAGTACAACATATTAGAAAAAAATGACTGCAATCTTTTCGAAATGGGTCTCAAAAAATCCGTAATTTTTAGCGGATTACCGGAAAAATTATTAAATTATTCTTAGAGTTTTTTTTTTGGGACGAAATTATACTAAATATATGGAAAATAATCAAAATTAATCCATGAAAATAATCAACTAATTTTTTGATAATTTTGATTTTTTTTTTGATTATTTTCATTAATTCCAATTAATCCCTGATTATTTTTAGATCATTTTTAATCGTAATCAATAATTAATTAAAAAAATGGAAAATAATCGTTAATTAATCATTAATTTCACCTTTATAATAAAAATAATCTGATTAATAATGATTACGATTATTAATCATTATTTTACAGCTATGGTTTTAAGGCAGGGAGTTATTCCGTAGTTTGATTCGAAATAAAAGGTTTTAAAAGATACTAAATATATTGAAAAAATCAGAATAGAAATTGAAATAAAATAATGAAAAAAAGAATTCTTGTTCCAGATGTTTAGTTTTTCTCCGATAAAAAAATAATTAAAATTATACAAACATTTTTATTGTTGTTTTTATTTTCAGCTCGTTTTTCCCAAATGAAAGCAAGTGGTGACTATTTTGTGACCGTTATAGAGGATACACGTAAAAATGAAATAATTGGCGCTGCATCTTTAATTATAGAACGTAAATTTATACACAATTGTGCTATAGTAAGTATACTGAATAAAAATGAAACTTAAAAATCTCATGCATTAACAAAAACAAACATTTTTCTAAATTAGCGTGGACGTTTGGAAGATGTGGTGGTAAATGATACCTACCGTGGCAAACAATTGGGTAAACTGTAAGTGTTTTTATACATAAATTATAAGGAATAGTTTAATTATAAATTTATCTTCTTAAAAAAAAAACAGCATTGTGGTAACCGTTTCCCTTTTGGCTCAATATTTGGGTTGCTATAAAATGTCTTTGGATTGTAAGGATAAATTGATTAAGTTCTATGAAACTTTGGGTTATGTTTTAATACCCGGCAATTCAAATTCAATGACCATACGTTATGATGAATCTCCAGTTGTTAAACAGAATTTAACTGCTTTCAATGGCGCTGTCAGTGGTGATGCTTGCCAAACCGTGAGCCTCGATTTTAACTCTTGACAATTAGCCGCCAGTACTGCCGCTAAATCAAAACTTTAAATTGTTTAAAATTATAAACCTAAACAGCTGTAAATATAAGTATGAAAATTCGTTTTCAAATGTTTAGATTGTTATTACGGCTGTTATTTTTCCCCAGGAAAGAAACAAGGCCTGTTACTTTAAATTGAAAAGAACTTTTCTTATATTAATGTTGAAAACATTAAAAAAAAATACTAATTTTATTTGTTGTTTTTAATACAAATATAAACAAGAAAAGTTCTTTCGATTTTTATAGAATTTTTATGTTATATGTTCTTTTCTGGTGTTTATAATTTTCTAAGAAAAACAATTTTAAGTTCTGATTTCTCAAAGCTTTGTCAGAAAGAGCATATTTTCCAATATTCTCTTGGCTTTGAGGGCAGTGCTGGCAATAGTTGCTTGGCTAGTAGTGTGTAGACTTAGTCAAGTATTATTTGCTTTAGTACTTAATTCCTATATTATTCTAATTACATATTAACAATAAATAGTCTTTCCAAATTATTTAAAAATTTCTTTAATATTTCAATAATATTTTCTTCTTTTTCTTTAATGCTGTCTGACTACTAAATTTTTGTGTAAAACTACAGGTTGTATGTATTTTACCATTTAAAAGTACATTTATTAATTGAATTGAAAAAATATATATTTTTATTATTATTTTTTAGAGTTATGTATTGTATGTATGAGTTCTGTCATTAATCTATGTTTATATGTATAAAATGAAATTAAATCTTCTCAAGTCTTAAAATTAATAGTAACCGTGTTTTTCTTCTTCTCTTGTTAGTTAGTTTTTAATACAAAACATAAACGTAGTAAGTACATGTTTTATATAAAAGAAAATCAATTATTGCTTTTTCGTCATTTTACTTAAAAACTAATTATACTCACACAAATGACCACATTTGGGACATTTTGAATGATTGGCAAAATAATCCATAACATGTTGTATATGACCACCATGTGAACAACCCTGACACCAGGCATATAAGCCTCTTACTATTAAACTGCATATAGAACATTTTGCCAAACGCATTGATTTACATTTCTGACAATACCAGCCCACACTACCACCCAAAGGGCGGCCACAATCACCACAATTTGTATGAACGCCAGTGGATTTTTGATTTAGTTCACGTACAGGTCTTAACCATGATAGATTCATAATAGTGCAAGCCTCATTCCACATTTGATAGCGATGTAATTGATCGATGTATGTTTGAAACCAATGTTCCTGAAAGAAAATAAAAATACGATTACAATGTAATGTTCGACATTTTTTATATTTATTTAAGTATTCGATCTTTTGTTCGAAAAAAATACCTGTTAAGATAATTTTTTATATAAATTTGAGGTTCATTATACAAAATACTTACAATTAAGTCTTCTTCGATGGGTAAAAATTTACGATTTTCACCCATAACAATCAGTATAGTTAAGGCAGTTTGAACATCACCTACATCGTTTTGTAACATCAAGGCATCGGCCAGAAATTGATGAGGTTCCCACAGGGGTATAGGAGGTATAGAGGAGATTTTTAAAATGGCCGGCAAATTAGGAGGCTAAAACAATTTCACATAAAATTTATATAAAATTCAAAAAAAGTATTAAAATAAATTTAACTCACCGGTGACTTTTCCCTATTCTTTGCCTTAATATCCAATTGAGGTCTAGCGGCCTGGACATCACAATGCAGAGCAGTTTCCGGCAATGCTAATGCTTTTGTAAAATCCGGCGGACCCACATAAATAAAGCCATTACGCAGAGAATCAAAATTATCAAATGTTATTTCCGATAAAATTTGTGATTCTGACAAAATAACCGAACCATAAGGAGGATAAGTTTGTTTACCACTCGAACCACCACTATCTATTAAGTTATCATCATCTTGAGATTTTATATCGATATTATCATCGGAACCATTAACATTATTATTTTTGTTATGATCCCATTTGGAATTGTCAGTGCTAACCACTTGGGCAGTGCGACGAGCATTTTGGGCATTCTTTTGATTGGAAAACGAATTACGATGTTCGTATTTCTGTTTATTCATTTCATTGGAAGCATAACAAATTTCGATAAAATTCCAAAGTGTAGTGGCATTATGTTTACCATGTTTACGACAGACATTGGCATTGTGTTTGCAAATATCGGCTAATTTTTTGCCAGACAAAATTAATTCCTTGGCGCAGCCTATAAAACATTCATGTTCCTTAAGTTCAATGGAAGAGTTTTCTGGATCCATATAGCCAATAAGCTAAGTAGAAAGATTTTCTATTAATACTATTTTCTAAGGTTAAATTTTAGATTTTAAAAAACTTACAGATGTATTTAGTAAAAATCTGCACATATCGGATTTGCCTATATGAAATTGTTCCAAGCCAGTTATGGACTTTTGTCGGGTTCTTATTTCAAATAAAAATTAATATTATTAATTTGTTTTAATGTGTATGTTACTTCATTAAACTTACAGCATGGCATTCGATTTAACCACTTGGGCCGCTGTTACTGGTAAATAAAACTTTAATTTATTGGCAAATGATATATCACCTTTGCGTCCTAAACTGGCGCCTTGTACATTTGCTTTTAGAGCCGGTCGAGAAGCATCCTTAAAAGCATGTTTATAGATGGTAGAATCTTTACTAGTAGATAATAGACAATACGGATCATTGCCTTTCCACGCTATGCCAGTGGTAACATCAGTATGATCATTAAACGAAGCAAAGGGGACAAACGGACGCCGTATATCCCAAATATGTATACTATAATCAACAACCAGAGAACAGCTTGCTATGTGATAACTGAAAATAAGAATCTCATTATGTATGGATTTATTTCGTTAAGATTTTTAAGTATCATAACATACGTTTTCTCCGGCCGCCATTTGACACGTCCCACAACAGCTATAGTGTGTATGGTGTGTTCCAGGGAAGCTTTACCCTCCATATTCCAAATCTATAAATAATAATTATTAATTAAAACGAAATCTATTAAAAATAAAACTCCCCCAAAAGTGCCATTTTTGTCTTACCTTTATCTGTTTATCTCTACTGCCAGTAGCCAACCAATTTTGTGTAGGATGCCAATCACATGTATAAATAGGCTCCATATGGGCAGGAAATTGCAGCATACATTTATCCGTTCTGCAACAAAGAAATGTGTTCAACTAAAAGTTTACATTTTACTAAGCTTCCATACCTTCTCAAATCCCACAATTGCACAGTACCATTTTCCAAAACTGCCGAAAACAGATTATTACTATGTGGACTAAATTTAACATCTCTCACCGATTCCGAATTACTATAAAACGTATTGCAAGCCTTATCACTACGTGTATCAAAACATTTAATAGTACCATCCTGAGAACCCGAAATCAAAGTATTCACTTCCGTATTGTGAAAAGTGACTGCATGGGCTGTACGCTCGTGATCATTGTACACCAACCATTGTTTTTGTTTGCCAAATTTTGAAAGATCCCATACTGAAACAACACCATTAGTGGCCGCTGTAGCCAATATGTTGGTGTCTAATGTACTCCAGGCTACATCATTGGAAGAATAACTAAGATTTTGATTTTTGCCACCGCGCATATTACACACCTCGGTAAAGCCATCATTGTTAATAGCAAAAACTTTAAGTACTGCAAAAAAAATTAAAAAAAATCAAAAATTCTGTTCTGATCAAATATTTTTGTTAAAAACTTACAACTCCGTCCTGCTACTGCTATTTTATTGCAATCTTTATTGAGTACCAACGCGTTGGCATGGCCCTCTTGGCAAATACGTAGCGAAACGGTACCCGATTCTTCCAACATTTAAAGGCACTAAAAATATGAGGATTTTTTTTTTCTAATTATTGTTATTGACAAGTTTAAAATTTACATACCAAAACATAAAATGCTTAATAAAACGATAACAATAAACAAAATTGCAATTTGTGCGATAAAACATATGTTTTTGATAACAAGTGGTGATTCTCTTAAGTTTTGCATAATGGTTCTCTCTTAAAATCTCTTTAGCACTCTGTTAAACTTGGTAGGGTTGACTAGTTTTGTTATTATTAAAGTAAATGTCAGTAAAATTGTCGAAATCATTAATGGAAATAAAATTATTCATGGAAAATAATTTATTTGATGAAAAGTTCTGTGGCTGTTTTCTGTAACTTTCGAGTCGAGAAAAAACATTGAAATATTAGAGTCTTCCAGTTTTAGTTGCGTGATTCAAATAATATTTAAACTGAACAAATAACAATTAACCAAAATATATTTAAATTACGTGTGTTCACCCTGTTTTAAACAAGACGATTATACAATTTTCGAATTTTTAGTCGATTCCAAAGTTACAGAACATAGGCAGTGGATGAATTTATTTATGTAAAATTGTTAATAATTATTTTTTTAAAACTTTTTCTTTGCGTATTTTAGACAATTTTATAAAAAAATCTTTTATACGATTTTCGTTAAGAAAACTTTTAGACAATATTTTATAGTGTATTTTTGATAGAAGAATAAAAAAAAATATTTTGAAAATTTTTTTAGAAAAAATTAAAAAAAAAATTAGAAAAAATGCAAATTTGTTTATAAAAAGATTTCGCAAAATATTTTTGTTGACAAATTTTCGACGGTAGATAGAAAAAAATTTTTCTTTACAGATAAGATTTTAATAAATTTTGATAGATAAAATATCGAGAATTAAGAGAAATTTCAAAAAAATTCCAAATAAAGTTTTACCATTTAAAAAAAAAAAATATGAGAAATAATACGCTAAAAAAAAATATTCAAAATTTTTAAGAATTTCTTATAGAATAATTTTTACATTTTTTAAATACTACATACCTGAAAAAAATTTACAAAATACCTCTTAGTCACAGAATTATAAGTTACTGGCAACTCTAACTAATTTTCATTACATTTTGTACGTAAACACAACGTTTTTTCTTAGTTTTCTTTTATTGTTGTACAGCGCCAAATACTTCAAATCGTAACATTCTTTCGCATTATTATCTGAACTTTCTTTTGTTAAAAAACATGATTTAATTATTTTGAAATATTTTGAAATTCAAAGCAAATAAAATATTGGTAAGTTTAAAACTAAATGTGAAAGAGGTGAAGGTGGAGCAAGGAGCTACCAGCCAGACAGTCAGCTGTTGCGTCTTTATTATTGGCAGCGGCGGCAACAGCAGTCGATGGAAATTTTTTTTCTCAAGTTTGCTTTTATTTTTGTTAAATATTTTGTTTTTAATTGTTTGTTATTCATTAACATTTTCTTGTGTTTTGTTTATTTTTCTTTTAAGTTACAAAATAGAAAATAGTTATAGAAAGAAGAAAATAAAACTTAAATGTTGCTTTAAATAAAAGCGAAGAGTGATTGTGTTTGACATTTTTAATAGAGACAGAAAACCATAAGGAAAATTTAAGAGACCGACCTCATGCCGGACATTAAAGTAACACCTTTGGGAGCTGGTCAAGATGTAGGACGCAGTTGTTTGTTGTTGTCGATGGGTGGTAAAAATATCATGTTGGACTGTGGCATGCATATGGGCTACAATGACGAACGACGTTTTCCTGATTTCTCGTATATAGTGCCGGATGGTCCTATAACAAGTCATATAGATTGTGTTATCATTTCACATTTTCATTTGGGTAAGTTGGAAAAGATTGAAGTCTTTGATAGCAAATTATTTAAATTGTTTGTCATTAGATCATTGTGGCGCTTTGCCTTACATGTCCGAAATGGTGGGCTATTCGGGACCTATCTATATGACCCATCCCACTAAGGCTATAGCTCCCATTTTGCTAGAAGATATGCGTAAAGTGGCTGTAGAACGTAAGGGTGAATCGAATTTCTTTACCACTCAAATGATTAAGGATTGCATGAAGAAAGTGACTGCTGTAACCTTGCATCAAAGTGTTATGGTAGACAGTGAATTGGAGATCAAAGCCTATTATGCGGGACATGTCTTGGGTGCCGCTATGTTTTGGATACGTGTTGGCTCACAATCTGTAGTCTATACCGGTGATTACAATATGACACCTGATCGTCATTTAGGGGCTGCCTGGATTGACAAGTGTCGCCCTGATTTGTTGATCTCTGAATCTACCTATGCCACCACTATACGTGATTCCAAACGTTGTCGTGAGCGTGATTTTTTGAAGAAGGTCCATGAGTGTGTGGCAAAAGGTGGTAAAGTTCTCATTCCTGTCTTCGCTTTGGGAAGAGCTCAAGAGTTATGTATTCTATTGGAAACTTATTGGGAGCGCATGAATTTAAAATATCCCATCTACTTTGCTGTGGGTCTTACCGAAAAGGCCAACACTTATTATAAAATGTTCATCACCTGGACTAACCAGAAAATCCGTAAAACTTTCGTCACCCGCAATATGTTCGATTTTAAACACATTAAACCTTTCGATAAGACCTATATTGATAATCCTGGAGCAATGGTGGTTTTTGCTACACCGGGTATGTTACACGCCGGCTTGTCTTTGCAGATTTTTAAAAAGTGGGCTCCCAATGAAAATAATATGGTTATTATGCCCGGTTATTGTGTCCAAGGTACAGTGGGCAATAAGATTTTAAGTGGCGCGAAAAAAGTAGAGTTTGAGAATCGCCAGGTGGTTGATGTTAAAATGTCGGTGGAATATATGAGTTTTTCTGCTCATGCTGATGCTAAAGGTATGCATTCAATTTGCCTAGATATAATTTGTATAACAGAATTTATTTAAATACTCATTTTCAGGCATTATGCAACTTATACAAAATTGTGAACCGAAAAATGTCATGCTCGTCCACGGTGAAGCTGAGAAAATGCAATTTTTACGCACAAAAATTCGCGAGGAATTCAATATTGAAACCTACATGCCAGCTAATGGTGAAACTTCGGTTATTTCTACTCCCGTTAAAATACCAGTTGATGCCTCTGTTTCCCTTCTCAAAGCAGAGACACGCATTTACAATGCCCAGCCACCGGATCCCAAACGCAGACGTTTAATACACGGCGTTCTTGTGATGAAAGACAACCGTATTATGTTACAAAATCTCACCGAGGCATTAAAGGAAATTGGCATTAATCGTCATGTTATGCGCTTTACATCCAAAGTTAAAATGGATGATCCGGGTCCAAAAATACGTACCGGCGAGAAACTGTTGGCCTTGTTGCAGGAGAAATTAACCGGTTGGACAGTGACAATGCAGGAAAACTGCACCATAGTTGTAGAATCGGTGGAGATTAAAATCGAAGAGGATGAAAAGGATGTTAAACATAAGACACTCCTGATAACATGGACTAATCAAGATGAAGATATTGGTGCATACATATTGAATATGTTACAAAATATGTGTTAGTTAAAAAAGTGTTTTTCTTATAAATAAAAATATTACAAAAATAAATATCTATATATAATTAATAATTTTCTACTATATTTCTGAATATTATTTAATCGAACGAAGAATGTTTGAAAGATTTAAAAGATTACGACTGTAATAAATGTAAAAATTATAAAATGAAATTGTTTTTTAACATTAGGAAATGGATTTTTAGGTATAAAGAATTTTTAATTCTTTATTGCGGAATTAAATAAAATTAAAATATTTTTGGAGACCTTCATTTTCAAATTTGTGAATGTGTGTACATAAAGGACATTCTTTAAAACAAGAGTCAAAAAACATTATATCAATATAGTTAGAATAAAACTGCACCTAATAGCTGGAAAAATCGTTTTTTAAATATAAAATTCAATCAATTTCATTATTTTATATTGATAATAAAATTTGAAACAAAATGAATACGAAACACATTCGGTTAATAATCTCATTGACAATTTCCCTCTTTCAAAAGGAAATGAAATTAGCTGTCGATAAATATTAAAAGCTATCGCCGCTGAAACTTTTTTGCTAAATTCAGCTTGTTCAGTATTCAGTCTTTTTTATAATTTGCTTAATTTTTTCAGAATTGACAATTTAAATTTTTATTTTCTTTTGAATGAATTCTTTTTAAAAATATAAGCCGTTTTTACATTCTCTTTCTGTCACTGCGAATTACATATTTGGATGCAAATTCGGACCATTCAATAGTACGGCCATTACAAAAACACAAAAATCGACGGAAAACGATTCTAACGTTACGATATCTACGATAGTTTTCGAAATATTAAGTTATTTCCAAAAAAGTTGTTAATTGAGAAAATTAAACATATTTACCAGGCTCGCAGTTTAATTTAAGCAGCCGTCTAAATTATTTGTAACGCCGTTTATTTTGGACGGCGTAGGTTTCTGCAACACAGATGACACAAAGTTTAGTTGTCAAGAAAAAGAAATTCGCATACGTCATGAAAAGTTTGTGAAAAATTAAGAATTTATAGAAAAATATGAAAATTTTCACCAAAAATTTTACATTAAAAGAAACTTTAATTTGTAAACTGTAAGTGCGGGTAGAAAAATTAAACGAAAATTGAATTTGAAACGCTAAAAATCGCTTAAGAACATTTCGTTTTGCGTGAGGTGACTACGGTGTAAAGAAAAATAGTGAAGAAGCAGTGAAGTAAAAAGCAACAACGTACGAAGGGCGATCATAAAAACAAACGAGAAAAACAAAAGATTTTCTTTTTATTGCTTTTCTCCTCACCAACAAACACCAGCAGCTGTTAAAAAAGACAGAAATTGCGAAATTTTTGTGAAAATTTTATTTGCTGAACAGAAAAGTAAAATTTGCTTGAAAAACGCTCACCGAAACATTAAGTTTAGTTTAATTTTGCTTTGCTAAATAGAAATTTGTAACAAAATATTTGGGCGACGAGCAAAGCACATGATGTGGTCGTTCTTCTCGCGCGACTCTTCCAAGGATTTTCCTTATGATATTGGCGAACCAGTGGCGGGTTTTGAGGCACATTCCATATGGACACTACATAAGGCTAAACGTAAGGGGACGCTGGAAGAAGTATCGGTGTTTGTATTCGATTTGCGTAGTGGTTCTGATGCCAAATGCGACTTGGCGAAGGCGTCGTTGAAGAGATTGAAGACTCTTAGACATCCTAGTATATTACAATTTTTAGATTCATTAGAAACTGATAAAATGCTGTATGTTGCCACCGAGTTGGTTGAGCCCTTGGGAACACACATACAAAAACTATCCACAGAGGGTCCGCAAAAGGACTTGTATTTGGCCTGGGGTATATTTCAAATAACGGTAGGTGGTAAAGTTAACATAACAAATAACTTTTTAAACAATATATTTTTCTGTTGCAGAGAGCCTTGTCGTTTCTTAATAATGATGGCAGCCTGCGACACAATAATGTTTCTGTTTGGTCAGTGTTTGTTAATTCCTCAGGAGAATGGAAATTGGGTAGCCTAGAATATGTCTCGCCAGCCGATGGTAATCCCTTGCCACCTATTAAAGTGCCACCTTCTTTGGAGGTTTATGATCCACCAGAGAAAAATGATCAATCTAAATTAAAGGCAGCCACTAAATGGTATTTGTATTTTTACATTGTTTGAGAAATTTTTGTTTATCCTTTCTCCTTTTATAGCTCTGCTGATATGTGGGGTCTGGGCTGTTTGGTATGGGAATCCTTCAATGGTCCTTTACGTTCTCGTGGCAGTCTTAAAGATATCGATAACATACCTAAATCTCTGCAGTCTTTATACTGTGAATTAGTGGGCGCTTCACCCTCTAATCGTCCCAATCCTGCTGATATTATAACTAGATGCCGAAAACCCGGTGGTTTTTTCAAAAATGATTTAGTGGACACGTTATTGTTTTTGGAAGAAATACAAATAAAAGATAAGGCGGAAAAGAATCGTTTCTTTTCGGGTCTTACTTTGCATTTGGACAATTTCCCTGATAATGTGTGCAAGTAAGTTTAGTAATAGTTGAACTAATGTTGTAAGTGTTTTTAGAGATTTGATAAGCTTGAATTAATGTTTTTTTTGTTCGTTTTAAAGACACAAAATTTTACCCCAACTGATAACAGCGTATGAATATGGTGATGCTGGTTCAGCTGTATTAGCGCCTATGTTTAAGGTAAGTAAAAATGAAGTGCTGCAAAGAAGTAATAATAAATATAAACAACTATTATCGTTATCCTATTTTAGTTGGGAAAACTTTTAGATGAAGCCGAATATCAAAAACGTATTGTACCCTGTGTCGTTAAATTATTTGCCTCTACAGATCGTGTAACACGGTCGCGTCTTTTGCAACAATTAGAATTATTTATTGCCCATTTACAGCCACCAGTGGTGAATGAACAAATATTCCCACAAGTAGCGCATGGATTTTTAGATACGAATGCCACCATTAGAGAGCAAACAGTAAAAGTAAGTTGAACACATACACACTAATTACATATACTAATAAAAGCATATTTCCAAAATAATTCCAACAGTCAATTATACATTTGGCTCCAAAATTAAATTATAATAATTTAAATGTTGAAGTATTACGCCATTTTGCCCGACTACAAGCACGTGATGACCAGGGTGGCATTAGAACGAATACCACAGTGTGTTTGGGTAAAATAGCACCACATTTGCATCCGCAGGTGAGTAAAAAACAGTTTGTTTTTATACGAAATACATTAATTTAATTAATGAATTTCATTAACAAATATTACAGGTACGACAACGTGTTTTGGTATCGGCTTTTATAAGAGCCATGCGAGATCCTTTTCCACCAGCTCGTGTGGCGGGTGTTTTGGCCTTAGCAGCTACCCAACAATACTTCTTATTAAAGTGAGTTAACTGTTCTAAATATTTTCTTTTAAACAATTTTTACACAATTCTATTATTTACTTTACAGTGAAGTAGCAAATCGTGTCTTACCTGCATTGTGTTCGCTTACTATAGATCCTGAAAAGTCTGTACGCGATCCAGCCTTTAAAACTATACGTGGTTTTCTAGGTAAACTGGAAAAAGTTTCTGAAGATCCTAGCCTAAGAGAAACTATGGGTAAGTAATTACAGAATATTTATAAAATTAAATTAAAATGTATCTTTATTACAGAAGCAGATGTTCATACCGCCACTCCCTCGATTGGCAATGCAGCTGCCACTTGGGCGGGATGGGCTGTAACAGCCGTCACCTCGAAATTCTATCGTAGTCAAAGTGATTCCTCCCGACCCCGACCTCCATTAACCGGACGTAATTTATCAAAACCGGCTTCATTAGGTAAATATAAAATGTTATTTTTAAAAATTAACTTACAAATATAATTAATGTTTTCCCGTTTTAAACCAAAAAACAGAACAACCTTCTAGCAGTAGTTTATCAACGACCACCTCATCAGTAACGTCCATGACTTCATTGGAACATGAAAGTAATGATACATCAGCCTCTGCTTCCGATTATGGCAATAATGATTGGGACAATGAAAATTGGGGTGAAATGGATGTAAGTTTTCTTTTATTAATTAAGGCTAGTAAATTATAAGAATAGATATCTTAACATATTATTAGACATCACAGGATCCCAGTTCACCTATGGCTGGTTCACCTAATAATGGCCCTCTAAATGCCTCTGCCACTTTAGCTGAAGTAAGAGATGGTTGGGATAATGAGGAGTGGGGTAGTCTGGAAGAAGATCCGGTAAGTGATTCAAATATAAACAAAAATATTATTTTACTAAAAGGTTTTTTCATTCTACTATTTCTAGGGCGAGGAAGAAGCTCAAGAGCAGGAACAACAACAACTACAACAATTACGACAATCACCTTTAAGACCGCATCAGCAACAATTACAACAACACCAATTAAATGAACTTATCGAACCCTTGGCCAAGCTCAACTCACATAATACATCACCCTCAAAACAACCACTGTCACAATTATCAACCTCAACGACGGCGGCCACTTTATCAACAAATTTAAGACCAAATGATTTATCAACAAATTTATCTTCGCTCAGCAATACTATCAATACAACAACAACAACACCATCACCATTCCTAAATTGCAACAATGTTAGTCCTCCACAAATGAAATCACCGCAACATATTAATAATTCAACGAATAATGCTAATTGGAATAGTGATTCATGGGCTGATGGTGAATTTGAACCCATAGATGAACCAATGACTGGTAAGTCAATACATTTATTATACCTTATTCTATTTCTATTTAAACAATTGCTTGATATTTATGTGGCATCTGTGGGCTTTTGCTTGCTTCCAATTTCATATTTCACAATTTATATTTGTTTTTTAAACAGCACTGATCATGATGATTAGGTTTTGTTTGAAAAAAAAAAAAATTCTCATTTATGTTCATTTCAATTTTATTATTTAAACTTTTTGTTTTTGTATATAAATATATGTATATTTTATCTTTTTGTTTTTTTAATTTTTATTTTCTTGGTTTTTTTGTGTGTAATTCACTATTATTGTTATTAAATCAAATATCATGTTATGTTCTACTATATATATTTCTATTTGTATCATAACATTTAATACTATTATGCTTTTTTATAAGTATCATCTACTAACACTTTTAAATTGTTAATTTGAGATCTGTTGATGATTTAGTTATTTTGTAGGATAATCTATAAATTGACAGACAACATTTAGTCAAAATTTATTCGGATCGATTCGAATAAAAACTAAACTCTACATTATATAACCACTAAAACTAGATTACTCTAGATTGTTTTTCAGACACTTCAGATGTCTTAATTTGACCGATGGCATAAGTTATATTTTGCTTTTAAGTGCCACAAACCACAGGCTTATTGGCAAGGACCTACGCTCTCGTAAGTTGGCCTTGCCCAAGCAGAAGGTGTATATGTACATGAAGGTGTACATATATATATGTGCTAAATAGATTACCAACCAATAAAAACAAATAAGGATGCCAGTATGAATACGACCTGTTAGGGACAATCCAGACGTCACGGTTAGGAAGGAGGATGTTGGGGGGTTTTTCAGTACATGAGACGGTGACGTTAGCTTAACTGACCTACATGCATGAAGTCCAGTAGTCCTTCTGTAGTTATAAAGTGATTCCTTTGTGAAACCAGTGCTACCCAGAAATTATCTCTGTCTGACTGTGAGCTTGCTAACAGTCAGTCAACTAAGATCACATACCCTACTGAAGAGCCTAAGGGGATCCAAAGGGGACATTTGGGAGGCGACCGCTTACAGTTCATTCGGCAAGTAGCAGTGGAGGACAATCCAAAGGCTCCTCCACGAGATATTAATAATGACGGCCGCACAAAGGAGGGGTAATCAAGGAACGGATCACTTGCCATTCTGACCTAGATACGCTCCTTCTCATAAGCGACAAACTATCATTATATTTGAAAGAATTTACGGTGAAGATCCACTCTCTGGAGACAACAAGTGGATGCTGCCATCAACCCGGCTAACACGCAAAAAAGAGTGATGGGTCGATCGCAGCATCTAACTGTAGTCTGCCTAAAGATAGATAGTGTGGTACTCCGATAAACAATGTGCATCCACAAACCCTGGTAAAGCGACCAAGACAACAAGGAAGGTCAAGAGGGCTTCTCTCCTATTGATCTAGAAGAAAGTCGGTAAGTCCTTGTAATCTTGACAAACATACCATACATTAAAAAAATAGTTTGCTACTTTAGGAAATATATATTTCATCAGATCTCAAATATTTATTTAATTTCAAGATGTTATTGTCTCATAATTATTAATATCACTGTCCTTATTATTTACTGTAATAACTGTATTAAATATTTACTAATTTCATATAAAATGTAAATATATTCAAATTTAATAATTTATATTATTTCTCATTAACCAATTAACGAACAATATCCATCACAAAATGCACGCTTTATTTAACAAAAGATGTTTTTTTCAAATTTAATTTTAAAATTTTGTTAAATTAAAAAAAAAACACATTTTATAGGTAATTCGAAACTAGATGAAGCACGACGAAAACGCGAAGAAAAGAAATTACAACGTCAAAGGGAATTAGAAGCACGACGTGCTCAACGTAATAGTGGTCCAATGAAATTGGGCGCAAAAAAGCTTTAAAAACTAGCATTTAACTGTCATTTTAAAATGACATTTAAAATGTTCAGTTTTACTTTTGTAACTAAACTATAAATAATCATAAATAAAAAAAATTTAAACAAAAACATGAATAAATATATTAGATATATAATTTTATTCGTCTATACATACATATATTTTTTTCTACATTAATATTTTTAGCTTAATTTTGCAATATTTAATATAAAACAACAACAAAATTATTAAAAAAAAAACATCAAACAACAAAGAAGAAATAAATTGCATGCCAGTTTAATATTTAATAAAACAAAAAAAAAATCGACAAATGTTTAGGAAAAGTATAAATACTTTACGCATTGAATGCGATAACAAATGAAAATAAAACAAAAATAATTTAAATAAAATATTATTAAAAAAATGTCTAAATAAGAAAAAAAAAAAAAAAACTAAAATAAAATAGAAATCTCCCCTTCTAAATTTTTTAAAGCAATTTATAAACATTAGCTTAAATAATTATTTTGTTTTAGATTAAAGAAAAAACTCACATGAGAATGTTTAATGTATATTACAACAATATAAATAATGATTCCAATATTCATTAGTTTTCTTATTTTTTAATAATAATTTAAAAATAATTGTTGTAATTTTTTTTAATATTTTTCATGGCACAGCTTTTGTGTTTATTTAATAAAAAAAATATATTATTTACAGTATTTGTTATTCTGTTAAAGTAAAAAAACTATTTTTAATAATAACAAATAATAAAAAAGATATTATAAAAAATGTTAACTATACCGAAGAATTTTTGTTTTAATTTTCTAAATTTTATTTTCACCTCAATCTATTTGTAGATTTTATAAATATCAAATATTTTTTAAAGAATTTAAAATCAACTTGAACTTAAATATATATTTGAAGAAAAATCAAGAATACAAAAAAATATATATATATATTTGTAATTAGGTCTTATATAAAATTTATTATTAAGCTTATCAATTTTGAAATTGTAAACGAATCTTCTAATTGATGATTTAAGTTAAAAAAAAAAGAAATATCTTTACAATATATTGTAAAAAAAATGAAATGAACTCTAATTTAATATAAAGAAAAAATAAAAATAAACTATCAAACAACTTTATATTGTAATAATAACAAATAAGACGATAGATAATATTGTTAACATTATTATTATTTATTTTGTATTTTAATTTTACCATGTTCAGAGCTGTTTAAAAGAGAAATTAGTCAAAATTTTGATTATTATATCATTTATGAATTTTAATATTTAATTTTAAGTTCAAATACTTTTGTTTGCATATATTAGTTTATAATTTGTTTTTTATTCATGGTTTAACTATTTTGCACATTTCTTAGCCATTTATATTTATTTTTAATATGAAAACATACAGGTCTGATTTATTAGTAATTTTTAGGTCATCTGAATAACATTACATTCCTAACGAATTTTTTCTAATCATAATTTTTGAATGTCGATGAAAAACTGATTTCCTGCAAAAGACCTTTAATGTGGGGTTCCGTTAATTAGAACACATCCTGATGAAACTTGGTAAAAAAAACTTGTTTATATCGAATTTTATCGCTATATAGATTGTGTCAATTTAGCAACATGCTTTCGAGAATTTCCCTATTTAAAATCATCAAAATCGGACTTTAATCGGCTGTTTATAAAAAAAGAACAACACTTAACATATGAAGCTGTATGTTATTTTGTTATTGACAAAGTTTGTAGTCAGGGATGGAAGATTGTGTTTGAAGAAAAATTAAATTAAAACATTTTTAAATTTTTAAAAATCGAACTTAAATTCTTAAAAATAGTAAAACAAATAAATAAGTACGATGACTATTGAGTCTGACAGTGGCTCGTCAATAAGGAATATATTTCATATTTATCCTTTCCAAATCAAATCTAAATTTGTAACAAGTTTAATAATAACTTGTTACAGAATAGCTGAAGGTGTCATCATCATAGTTTTTGAAGAAGTACCAATGAATGTATCCTTTTTATGGGAACATACTGCCTACATATCTTGATTAATATGTACATCATCCATGTTAGTCACACGTTCATCATCCAAATATGCGTCTCATTTTTTGTGTTCTTTAAAAAGCGCAAATGTTCGGTGAAGTCTTAGACTGTAGCATAAAGGTAATTAATATGCTACAGTCTAAGTTAGATCCAGATCTTGTACAGATGACGTTTTATCTGAGAATTCTTTATAACCGAGTTCATTATAGTGTGGCCTCCGCACTGTCGCCCTTTTTCGTTTAAATGGCGGCCAAAAATCATTGTTTTTGTTGTGTCCAATTTTAAAGTTATGTTACTTATTTGAAAGTAAACACTAACAAACCTCGGGAGCCCAAAAAATTACAACTCAAACATGAACTATCACAGCTTTTTGTTTAATTTTCAATTTTCTTAATAAATCTCGAATTTTTAAATGATTCTAACTTTTTCGTTTTAATAGATTTTAAAGTGAAATACATTTTCTAAAATTACTTGACTTCCAATCTATCACTTTTAGAAGAAATAAGCCTTTATATATTTTAGAACATTTTAAACTTTTTTTTTAAAGAAAATATCAAATTTTCCCAAAAATTCGATAGTTAATAGACCGTAACTTCTAGGGAACAAAAGAGAACAAAAAAAGTTCTACACTGTGCAGTAGTCCGAACTCTCTGCTACACGCGTATACACCAATATGTATTCGGCCCGTGTGCGCCAGAGCAATTTTTCTGACTCAAAGTCGGATATTTTGTGCAAAATGTATGAAAACAAATGTTTTGAAATTTTCATGAAATGTTCAGAGTCTGGAAGGAACTAAAAGTAACATTTTGTTTTGCAATTTTTAATGGGCGAGGTGCCACGCCCATATACAAAATACACATTCAAATTCATATATATGAGAAACTTCAATAGCTGGAGTACTAAAATTTTGCATCTACAACTTTGACATCTATATAAACATTTTAAGAAAAAAAAAAAATGGGCGGACTAACATTATCGGGCATGGCATCCTCCATATTAGTCAAATACTACAAATTGGTATATCTTGGAAATTATAACAGCAAGAGTCATCAAATTTTGCTCGGTTAACTATGACATCCGTATAAACATTTGGGAAAATGACTAGCATTAGTGGGCGTGACATCTCCCATATTAATTAAATACTAAAGTTCATATATCTGGGAAACTATAAAAGCTAAGTTGACCAAATTTTCTACTTGCAACTTAAGTATCAATCTAGAATCAGCGGGCCTGGTATCTCTCATATTAATAAAATACTAAAAATTTTTTATCTGGGAAACTATAACAGCTATAATCCTCAAATTTTGCACAGCCAACTTTGACATCGATATGAACAGTTAGGGGAAAATAGTGCGTGTGGCATGTCTCATATAAATACCAAAATACATAAATATGTTTGGGATACTATTACAGCTAGAGTCACCAAATTTTGTGTGATCATATTCGAATAAATTTAAATATTTAGGACATGGAAGTACCAAATATAGTGGGCGTGGCATATCCCATGTATATAAGATGTTAAAATACGTTTATCTGGCCCCTGTGAACATCAGAAATAAAAAGTTTAAGAAGTGCCAAAGTTTGTCTTTTATTAACAAGTTTTATGGTAATAATTAAAGCCCAAAGTCTCAATAACCAAACAAAACAAAACTGGGTTTCCAAATTCCAATCCAAAGTTATGGATTTTTGACCGCTATCTGGTAGAATGGACCACTGTGTCCCCTTAGGTTGTGTGGCAGTGTAGGTTAGTTGTTAGTGTTCTAGTTTGTTAGACCGGCAGGTCGTGGGTCCGATTACCCCTTGAGGCACTGGAAAGGGAGTGCACAACAGGTCCGATGGTGTATTTCTTCGCATTTGATGTAACACGCATTCTTCTTTCAAGCTAACTAACAAAGTTTTTTATATAAAATATTTTTTGTATGAAAATAGTTACCAAAATGTCGGGACTTGAAAAATAGTTCCTAATAAGTGAGTTTCCTAATAATTGGGTTTGACTGTATGTTTTTTCTTATTTTAATGTTTATGCTTAATGCATTTCGTTCTTATCCTTAAGGCAAAACAAAGTCAAAAATACCACTCTTCTCTGCTCTTTTTCTCCCACAAAGTCCAAAACTTGCGCAACTTAAATTGCCCACTTTAAATCAGGATTAACTAGTTTAAAACTGATTTGTATTTAAAACGTTAAACTTCTTACACGTTTTATTTACTCATTTTCTTATTGAGTTTTAGTGTTTTATATTATTTTTTTTATTTTAAAAATTTTAATAATTCTTGCAATCATTTGAACAGTTAGAAAATTGGCCATAAAATATTTTATTTCAATTCCATTACTAACTCATTTAACATTTTAATTTTCCTTCTTAAATTTATTTCTGAAAATTGTACAGTTTTATAACAAAAAAAAAAAAAAAAAAAAAATTCTATATAGTAAACAACATTTTAAATCATTAAATAAAACCGATAAAAACTAATAAAAAATTCAAAACTTTTCCATGTAAAATAAAGTATTTTTACGAAAATAAATTAAAATATTTTTATAGACAAATTAAAATGAAATAAACCTCACAATCTCCTTCAACAACAATTAAATGTTTAAATCCAATGTATGAAAATAAATACAAAATAATTTTTTAAGGCTTTTTTTGCAAACGAAATTACAAAAAAAAAACCAAACAAACCGACAAAGAAAAAATCATCAAAACTTGAGCACATTTTATAAGCTTTAAGTTGCTTTAAAAATTTCTACTTTCTTAAACAATTTACGAATTGTTTCAATTCAGTTCAGTTTTATGCACCCCAAAATTATAGATTTTTTTTAAATAATTTATTGTTAAAACAAACAAAACACAAAAAGTATTTTTTAAATTTTAAAATAAATAAAATGTATTTTTCTTAAAAGAAGATTTAAAATCGTCAAAGAAAATCCACTAATAATCAATGTGTTTAAATAAACAATATTAAATAAAAAATTAAAAAAAAACCGAAAGAGATATTTTTAAAACGAATTACAAATTTTTCATATTAAATTCTGCTCCAATTCCTTCCTTAACCGCTCCTCCTACTCTTTACTATAGTTGTCATTTTTTTAATTGTTATCGAAGATATAAAAAAATAAAACATTAAATTTTTCCATTTTACAAAACAAAAATAAAAAAATCTCATTGTCAGTTACATTTTTCCTCGATTACCACAACAAATAGAATTTGTACAAATAAGCAACTACAAACAAACAAAATAAAAATAATTACCAAAAAATATTCATATATAGAAAAAGTCAGTGCAACATCCTCGCTATAGAAACAGGACTAACATTTCAAATTGTATCCTGTAAATAATGAACCTCTAAATACAAAACACAAAAATAAATAAAAGAAACAAGAAATACATACATTTTTGGTACCCTTGTATCTGTAACAGAACACAAACAAAAAATTAAATATTTAAAGAAAAAAGCGTAAACAAAAACATATTATTTAAATTTAACTAAAAGAAAAACAAAACAAACAACTAAATTAATGTTTAGAAAATTTTTTAAGACTGCAACAAACAAGAAAAATATAAAATAAATTACAAAAAACAAAGAAATAAAACAAAATTCATTGAAGTGGTAATTTAGTAATTAAACGTAAAAAAAAATAAATAAAAAAAAATTAAAAAAAATAAATAATAATAAAAGTGTTATAATATTTAAAAGGGGGTTATTAATATTAATTTTGGTTTAAATCAACTACGTTAACAAATACGTTAAAACACATGAAAAGACCAGAGCATACAAAATGAAGAAACGTCTGAATTGTATATGTGTCTCTATGGATCAGTTCTAGTTCTTTTCTAGTTCAGGTGTAGGTCAGGTCTAGTTCAGTTCTAGTTTAGTTCTACTTTAATTCTAGTTATAGTTCTTTTCTAGTTCAGTTCTAGTGCAGTTCTAGTTCAGTCTTAGTTCAGTTCTAGTTCAGTTCTAGTTCAGTTCTAGTTCAGTTCTAGTTCAGTTCTAGTTCAGTTCTAGTTCAGTTCTAGTTCAGTTCTAGTTCAGTTCTAGTTCAGTTCTAGTTCAGTTCTAGTTCAGTTCTAGTTCAGTTCTAGTTCAGTTCTAGTTCAGTTCTAGTTCAGTTCTAGTTCAGTTCTAGTTCAGTTCTAGTTCAGTTCTAGTTCAGTTCTAGTTCAGTTCTAGTTCAGTTCTAGTTCAGTTCTAGTTCAGTTCTAGTTCAGTTCTAGTTCAGTTCTAGTTCAGTTCTAGTTCAGTTCTAGTCAGTTCTAGTTCAGTTCTAGTTCAGTTCTAGTTCAGTTCTAGTTCAGTTCTAGTTCAGTTCTAGTTCAGTTCTAGTTCAGTTCTAGTTCAGTTCTAGTTCAGTTCTAGTTCAGTTCTAGTTCAGTTCTAGTTCAGTTCTAGTTCAGTTCTAGTTCAGTTCTAGTTCAGTTCTAGTTCAGTTCTAGTTCAGTTCTAGTTCAGTTCTAGTTCAGTTCTAGTTCAGTTCTAGTTCAGTTCTAGTTCAGTTCTAGTTCAGTTCTAGTTCAGTTCTAGTTCAGTTCTAGTTCAGTTCTAGTTCTAGTTCAGTTCTAGTTCAGTTCTAGTTCAGTTCTAGTTCAGTTCTAGTTCAGTTCTAGTTCAGTTCTAGTTCAGTTCTAGTTCAGTTCTAGTTCAGTTCTAGTTCAGTTCTAGTTCAGTTCTAGTTCAGTTCTAGTTCAGTTCTAGTTCAGTTCTAGTTCAGTTCTAGTTCAGTTCTAGTTCAGTTCTAGTTCAGTTCTAGTTCAGTTCTAGTTCAGTTCTAGTTCAGTTCTAGTTCAGTTCTAGTTCAGTTCTAGTTCAGTTCTAGTTCAGTTCTAGTTCAGTTCTAGTTCAGTTCTAGTTCAGTTCTAGTTCAGTTCTAGTTCAGTTCTAGTTCAGTTCTAGTTCAGTTCTAGTTCAGTTCTAGTTCAGTTCTAGTTCTAGTTCTAGTTCTAGTTCTAGTTCAGTTCTAGTTCAGTTCTAGTTCAGTTCTAGTTCAGTTCTAGTCAGTTCTAGTTCAGTTCTAGTTCAGTTCTAGTTCTAGTTCAGTTCTAGTTCAGTTCTAGTTCAGTTCTAGTTCAGTTCTAGTTCAGTTCTAGTTCAGTTCTAGTTCAGTTCTAGTTCAGTTCTAGTTCAGTTCTAGTTCAGTTCTAGTTCAGTTCTAGTTCAGTTCTAGTTCAGTTCTAGTTCAGTTCTAGTTCAGTTCTAGTTCAGTTCTAGTTCAGTTCTAGTTCAGTTCTAGTTCAGTTCTAGTTCAGTTCTAGTTCAGTTCTAGTTCAGTTCTAGTTCAGTTCTAGTTCAGTTCTAGTTCAGTTCTAGTTCAGTTCTAGTTCAGTTCTAGTTCAGTTC
Organism: Lucilia sericata; assembly: GCF_015586225.1. Taxonomy (NCBI): domain Eukaryota; kingdom Metazoa; phylum Arthropoda; class Insecta; order Diptera; family Calliphoridae; genus Lucilia; species Lucilia sericata. The sequence continues at coordinate 22,728 of NW_023994814.1, forward strand.
TAGTTTAGTTCTAGTTCAGTTCTAGTTCCAGTTCTATCTCTATTTCAAATATCTCTATAATTATTATTTTTTCTTTGTCACTGCTTGTCAGGTTTGGGAGTAATAAGTTAGTTTGAAAGGATGGTTTATGTTACATTAGAGTCGAAGAAATACAGCTAGGCCACTATCAGTGTTGTTGTGCAAGCCCGATAGATCCTCTGGTGGGAATCGAAACTACGACCTCCGTACTACTATAACTACTCTATATAACTAACAAATGTAAACAGTGTTATACTGACTGTTTATGATGGGAAATTAAAGAGATCACAAATTTTGGTTGGTTTTGGCAACATCTCATATAGTTTTCAAAATATGTATGTTAATGGACTTCTATGTTTTTTATTTAAATCTTTTTATGCTCACCGATTTTCGTTGTTTTAGTGCTATCTATTATAAATTTGAGAATATATTTCTTATATGAAAATACATATAGAAGTAATTATAAATTTCTGCTAACACCTATAACTGGCTGATGTAATTTAATTTCTTTTACATTTATTAAGTTTTGAATTTCTGTGCAATCAAATCAACAAGAAATAAACATGTTTATAAAACCAATAATTCATTAATACAAATTGAAATTGACCCAATTTGCCAGTTGCATAAAAACAGCAACCAAAATGTTTTTTTTTTTTTTCTTCTTTCAATGGTGATTACAGTCGGTAAAATTTGTAAGTAATATTATGAAAAAAGTAGTTTAAAATTTGTTTTCATATTTGTAGGAGTCCATATGTTTTACAGACAAAAAAAAAAAACATTTGTTTGCAACACGTGTGTTTTCTTATTTTGCAAAAACCATGTTTTGCAATGTTCTCAAACCTGTTTTCATTTACAATTTTTTAAAGGGATTTTATGTGTTCAAAACACAAATTTTACAGCAAAAAAAGTACTTTGACACAGATACGAATGAGTGCTTGCCTATGGACTCGTGCAATGATTTAACAGCAGTCAGTTTTTTTTTTTTTGTTAAACATTGTATCTTTCAGATACTCAATTGTTGTGGCATAATTTGTTTCATTCATTCACAAATTCACATTCAGTCAAATATATGTACATAAGTTTGTATTTATGTGTTGAGCTTTTTTTGTTTGTGCCACTACAACATGTTGCATGCTGCAACTTTTTTTCTGTGTCTTGTGTGAGTTTTTGTTGTTGTTGGTGCTGTTACAAAGTTTTATGAACAGCTGCTAAAGTTGGCGCGTGAACACTTGGTCGGTGCTATGAGTTGTTGCCAAATAAATATTGGGTCTAAGCATTTCGTCAAGGAATGAAATCATATTTTTCTAGAAAACTTGTCATACATTCGAATAGTTGCCCATAGGTAAATGGTCGAATATTCGAATATTTTCTATATAAAGTTTGTTGGATATTCGAATCATATTCATTTAGAAAATGTTTGCATAAACGAACGAATTTTTGAACTTTGAAATAACGAATACTGGAATAGTTTTCTATAGAAAACATGTCGATTATTCGAATTTGTAGAAAACTCTTCGAATACTCGAAAAGTTTTTTATAGAAAATATGAATGATTAGTTTTCTATAGGAAACTTGTTCTGGTTTCCTATACAAAACTTGACGAATATTTTCATAGTTTTCTAACGAAAACTAGACAAACATTCAAAGAGTTTAGAAAATATCATACATTTCTTTGGAATTACAGAAACATATCGTTTTGTATGCTTAGGTTATTTCCTGCACAAGATTTGTACCTAAAATATAAACATTTTTTTAAAAAGTAAATTCATTATCAGCTCTGGCTTTGACTACAAGAAGCTGCTAATAATATAGCAAAAAAACTGCTTGTGCTATAATTGTTGTTCTTGTTGGGGAATGCCTGTCTTTGGCACATGCGTACCCACAAACATGAGTCATTTATACATATATTTTTTCGACTTAAGCTAAAATAGCTAAAAAATGGTTTGTTTTGGTTTTAATGGTTTTAAAAAGGAAAATAACAGCAGCAACAATAAAAGCAAAAAACCCAGTTTAAAAACGTTTCTGCTTTACAAAATAAAATTCGTATGAACGAACTTTATATACGTTGTCGTTTTTGTGGTTTTTCATCCATAGAGGCGATCAGATCACCACATTTGGACCGTACGTACGTATGTACATACGTTCGAATGTTTTCAAGATTATGTGTGTTTGAACGCACGTCAAGTCGAAAGTCTTCATTCTATATTTTCTGACTTTGTGTGTAGAGTATATTTTTATCTTTTTGCGGTTTGATATTGTAGTCATTTATGTAAATTTGTGTGTTTTTTTTTCTTTTAATATTTTGTTGCTGTTTTTATTTTTTGTTATGTTGTAGGTTGGTTTTTTGCTGCTTCTAGTGTTGTTGCTGTTTGTTTGTTTTCTTAACTTTTCTGGGTTTGGCTACTGATTAAACTTTTGGACTCTTGTTTATTTAACGATGATATCTTAACACCTTTATTTTTGGGTTTTTAGTTTTTTTTCTTTAAATGTTAAACATACACACAATTGTCAAACTGTTTTGTTTGATTTTGGTCTTGTCTTGCCATGTCTTTTCATGTCTGTTGTTTGTTTATATTTGTTTGTTGGGCCGTCGTTTTATCTCATATCGAACTATGAATGTGGTTAATTGACAAAACGGAAATTATGTATGGACATAATCTATTGTACTCTTGGGACGGACTAGGTATAGTAGAGGTTCCCAGCAAAAACTTTTATTGAAACTGAGTTAAAAACTGATAACAGCAATAAGCGAAAACTATTATTTCTAAATGTTTATCAAAAATATTATTTCATATTTTTAAGGGATTGAAAGTAGATTTCCCTTTTTGTTACAACTTCTTTAGATGAAACAAAAACACTAACACAGATATCGGTATAGAGTGTAAATTGAGCTCTCCAATTGGATTTGTTTGAAAGCAAGAAAGCTTGTAAGAGAGCTCCCTATCGCTACCAATTAAAATTCGAGATTCGAGTCTTTTATTGAGAAACTATTATTCACCAAAGTTCATCAAATCGCTTCGAAATGTTTTATCATTCTTCAATATTTATTTATTTATTTATTTTCTGAAGCTGGTATCGACAGGAAAATGAGTTCTCTGATTGATTTGCTTTTTTATGTAAATGTGAACTTTGTAGCGAATGTCTAATAAACGTAAAGTTAGTGGTTCGAATCTTTCTTGGTATCAGTAGTTTTTGAAAAAAAAAACATCGAAAAACACGATAGAATACTAAGTTATTAATAGAGCGTTGAGTAAAGATAGTTACCGAAAGTTTGGACCTCGTTAAAAAAATAGGAAGCTATTCACCAAAAAAATATATATGTATATAGTTCCACTTTGCTCCAATATTACTAGGCATCTTAAAAGGTAAACGATGTTTTAGCTGGAAATGGGCGTGGCATCTCACATACGAAGTATATTCTAAAATACATATGTTCATACATACTATTTATAGGAAACTATAATCGCTAGAGTTTGTTATGAGTAATTTTTTTATCCATATGAAAATTTAGGTTAAAAACGGTCCCAAAACAAAAGTGGGCGTGGTACCACCCATATGAATTATACTCTAAAAATTCTATATCAGAGAAACTGATACAACTTTGACATTTATATGAATATTTGCACAGAAGGTACATGGTTATACCGGTCCATGTACAAGCACTTTGCTCAAGTACTCGAGCTATCAAATCTCTGACCATTGTTGCCCCATTGCGTAACTTCTGAGATCCAAATAATCACTTCCGTTTACAACGCCGCAGATAGGATGGACTCTGTTGATTCGGCAATAGCATCTAGAGATGTAATTAGTAGACCGAAATACGAATCCATCGGCCGAAGACAAGTTCTTACTCACAGAGAACACAATGTTGTAATTGTGGTATGCCTTGACAATAGAACAGCTCTGAGGAAGAATTTGCATCTCTTCCAGCAGGCAATGAAATAGCTCGAGTTTCCGTGGGTTCCAGAAAATTTCTACAAGAACGCTTTATTGATTTTGTGGAAAAGCAGTTGAAGAAATTGTTACGAGGCATAGATTTGGGAGATAAAAGCACTTCTTCTCGAGATGTAAACATTACTAGTCTTTTAACCAACATTTTCTTCCAGCAAGTTTGGGGACAAGACAAAGTCCGAAACACATCAAAGTTATTATCCCAAAATATAGATTTCACCGTGTATCAGTGTCTATACCGGAACAGGACAAAGTCAAAAACTATGCCAAGTGGGCATAGTTTTGAGTTCCAGTTGTACCAGATTTTATTTATTCTCTGGCACGACCACAGGTCATATCATTGCAACGAAAGGCCGAGAATACATTTGACGCCACCACTTTTTAGTACCGGCAGACTAGAGTTACTGGTAGCAACTCTTTTCCCCCGGATTGCAATCACAACAATATGGGGGAAGTTCATCAGTGTAACATGCTCCGGGGGGAACCACACATACATATGTATGAAATAAATACTGAAATTCAAATATCTGGAAAACTTATAAAGCCAGAGTAAATATGAAAATATTTTACATATATCGAGGAAACTAGCTGAAGTCTTCAAATTTTGTAAAAGTAATGTAAAAAAATGGGTATAGCTTGTTTTAAATATATTTCAAGCCGTTTAAACTTCACATCGAATCTACAACTGATCAATCAAAATTTTAAATATGAAACAAATTCCTCGATTCGTTTCAAATCAAGAAATTGTTTTCTTGTACCATATTTTCGTTTTATATTTTAAAATTGCGAAAACAAAAACGAAAAAAAAAATACCCTTATGTATTAAGAACGCGGTCTTTTTGATCCATATTTGAGGTTGTCAAAATATATTTTCACTTAAATAAATATCTATACATTTTAATACTTTATGTTAGTATTTTTTATTGTTTGTTGACTTTTTGCTGTTAAATTACGAAAGAATTCATAAAAAATAAGAATTCTATATAATATACGTACATACACCTTAAAAAAATAGATTATCTACATTTTTCATCGCATAAACAAAAGATATACAGAAATCTAGTAGTATTTAAATGTGTACACATACAACTATTTGCAAATGTTTTAAAAAACATACAAATATTTCATCTAACTAATCTCTAAAAGATCTTATGCTTGAAATGTGTATTTAGAGTAAAGTAATTCATATAAAAATAAATAATTACTCATACGCCATGATGTCTAGTGGCAACAAATAGAAAATAATAACAAAATAACAAAACACTGACAAAAATTATGTGACAAAGATTTTCAAAAATAATTCATGTTACAAATTCTATTTTTAAATCTTCGAAATTTATTTTGAATTGCTGTAATAATTTTGTTTTTAATGACTTTTTCAGTGTCTTCTTAAACCAGCATCATTGTTTTTTTTCGAAATATTTGTTTGTTTTTTATAATTTTAAATTATATTTTTAAATTAAATATGTCGTATAATTATTAATGTCTTTCCACTAAACAATTTTTTAATAACTTAACTAAAGCTAACAAAAGAATATTATTTAAAAAGCCGCCAGTTAATGTTTCGTTTTTATTTTTCCAAATAATTCATAATAATGTGACAATTTGAAATGCAGGTGCAAAAATGAATAAAATTTAAAGGTATAATAAAATAAAACATTAGAATAATTTGTGGCAAATGTTCAAGCTAGTAAAAGTAAAATGTATGAATATGAATTGCAACAATATGAAACCCTCCCTCATAAATTTAAATTTGTATTGTGATGTTGTTGGTTTGAGTTTTTATTTTATTTTATTTTTTTCGTTATCATGATATGCTGCATTAATTTTTGCTAATTTTTCTTACCAAATTAAAACCGCTTACTGAACGAAAAAAAAAATCATGAAAAATGTAAATTAGTTTTTTTCAGATGTATGAATGTACATACATATATTTCCCTAAATACAAACACCTTAGTAACAGCTTAAGGAGGATTTAAAAGAATGATTTCATTTAATAATTTTTAAAATCTTAAGTAAAGATTTTGTTCAGAAGGAATAAAAAAACGCAAAAAGTCAAACGTTTGATAAATTACCTTAATTATTATTTCTATTACAATACAAATTAGATTTTAATTTACGGAAACCGGAGTTTCTGATGGGAATCGAAACCCCAACCCACAGATTTTTAGACTAAGACAAATTTATTAATGTTTCTCTAACTTAAACAGAGGAGAGTATTATTCATTTGTGTTGGTGTGTGTAAATATTGGTCCTCCATTCACATTAAACTTTAACAGTCGACATAAAATCATCGGTCCAGTATTTTATATATCAACCATACATATACATGTAGTAGTATTATAATGCCCGTAAAGCTCGAAAAGAACTATATATAAAATCTTGATCCGATGCCATGGTCCCTTTTTACGTCCACTTTTTATAAAATTATTATATATATGTACATTGTTAAGCTTTCACGGTAAAGCTACTGAACCGATTTTGATGAAATTCGAAACACTAAGGGCGGGTTTCTTACTACTCAGTTAAACTAGGCTTAACTTGGTGTTATATTAAACTCGGAACAAATTTAGACGAACTTTAACCGATGATTGTGTTTTTCAGTTATGGATTTAAGTTTAGTTAACTTTGTTAGTATTGCCAACTTTTCACTCAAAAACATAAACAATGAACAGCTGTTTTTTGCAAATAATACTTTTGTAAAATGAAAAATTTTGGAAAAATGTTAAATAAACATTTAAAACAATAATAAATAAAACAAAACAAATTGGAAAATTGCAATTTACTTAAAATATTAAGTTTTTGTTCTTCCGAAATCATTGTTTTATTGTTTTTGTTAATTGTGTCTTCTTACTTATAACTTAAGTTTAATTGGCCAATAACACTCAGTTAAACTAAGATAATAAGTAACGTTACTGTTTACTGAAAAACACAAAACATATATTAAACTAGGTTTAAACAAAGAATGTAGATTATCTTTATCTGAAAAACCCGCCCTAATAGTTCTATTCTAAAGATAAGGCTATATAAAATCTTGTTCGAAGGCCACGTCGTTATACTAAATTTTCATTCGAGATATAGAAAAAGATCTTGCACCAATTTATATGAAATTTGATAGACCGATATGTCTGACATCAGAAGAAACTATACATTATATTAGATCAGGGTCGCATTCCACGCTCCTTTTAAATAATCATTATCCGAGACATTAAAAAAACTTCTGAACCGATTTAGATGAATTAGACCGATAGGTGTGATCTCAAAGGGAACCATAGTCTGTGTAACATCTTGATCGGAACCCACGCCCCCTTTTTGACCCATTTTTGACTTAAACAGAGGAGAGTATTATGCATTTGTGTTGGTGTGTGTAAATATTGGTCCTCCATTCACATTAAACTTTAATAGTCGACATAAAATCATCGGTGCAGTATTTTATATATCAACCATACATATACATGTAGTAGTATTATAATGCCCGTAAAGCTCGAAAAGAACTATATATAAAATCTTGATCCGATGCCACGATCCCTTTTTACGCCCACTTTTTATAAAATTATTATATATATGTACATTGTTAAGCTTTCACGGTAAAGCTACTGCACCGATTTTGGTGAAATTCGAAACACTAATAGTTCTATTCTAAAGAGAAGGCTATATAAAATCTTGTTCGAAGGCCACATCTCTATTTACGCCCACTTTTTGCAATGTAGTTGTTATACTAAATTTTCATTCGAGATATAAAAAAAAAATCTTGCACCAATTTATATGAAATTTGATAGACCGATATGTCTGACATCAGAAGAAACTATACATTATATTAGATTAGGGTCGCACGCCACGCTCCTTTTTGATACCTCTTTTTTCAAATAATGTTGTTATACAAATCATTATTCGAGACATTCAAAAAACTTCTGAACCGATTTACATGAATTAGATCTGGATCAGAACCCACTCCCCTTTTTCACCCCAAATTAGATTTTAATTTACGGAAACCGGAGTTTCTGATGAGAATCGAAACCCCAACCCACAGATTTATAGACTAAGACAAATTTATTAATGTTTCTCTAACTTAAACAGAGGAGAGTATTATGCATTTGTGTTGGTGTGTGTAAATATTAGTTCTCCATTCACATTAAACTTTAATAGTCGACATAAAATCATCGGTCCAGTATTTTATATATCAACCATACATATACATGTAGTAGTATTATAATGCCCGTAAAGCTCGAAAAGAACTATATATAAAATCTTGATCCGATGCCATGGTCCCTTTTTACGTCCACTTTTTATAAAATTATTATATATATGTACATTGTTAAGCTTTCACGGTAAAGCTACTGAACCGATTTTGATGAAATTCGAAACACTAATAGTTCTATTCTAAAGATAAGGCTATATAAAATCTTGTTCGAAGGCCACGTCGTTATACTAAATTTTCATTCGAGATATATTAAAAGATCTTGCACCAATTTATATGAAATTTGATAGACCGATATGTCTGACATCAGAAGAAACTATACATTATATTAGATCAGGGTCGCATTCTACGCTCCTTTTTAATAATCATTATCCGAGACATTAAAAAAACTTCTGAACCGATTTAGATGAATTAGACCGATAGGTGTGATCTCAAAGGGAACCATAGTCTGTGTAACATCTTGATCGGAACCCACGCCCACTTTTTGACCCATTTTTGACTTAAACAGAGGAGAGTATTATGCATTTGTGTTGGTGTGTGTAAATATTGGTCCTCCATTCATATTAAACTTTAATAGTCGACATAAAATCATCGGTACAGTATTTTATATATCACCCATACATATACATGTAGTAATATTATAATGCCCGTAAAGCTCGAAGAGAACTATATATAAAATCTTGATCCGATGCCACGATCCCTTTTTACGCCCACTTTTTATAAAATTATTATATATATGTACATTGTTAAGCTTTTTTTAAGCGGTAAAGCTACTGCACCGATTTTGATGAAATTCGAAACACTAATAGTTCTATTCTAAAGAGAAGGCTATATAAAATCTTGTTCGAAGGCCACATCTCTATTTACGCCCACTTTTTGCAATGTAGTTGTTATACTAAATTTTCATTCGAGATATAAAAAAAAGATCTTGCACCAATTTATATGAAATTTGATAGACCGATATGTCTGACATCAGAAGAAACTATACATTATATTAGATTAGGGTCGCACGCCACGCTCCTTTTTGATACCTCTTTTTTCAAATAATGTTGTTATACAAATCATTATTCGAGACAATCAAAAAACTTAAAAAATTATAGTGCATCCTAATAAGCAGATAGCGACCTCGATTAAGACATGTCCGTCTGTCTGTTGCAATATATATTTTGAAGACCCCAGATGTCTTCATTAATTCTATAACATAAGCTTTCGTAGTTTATTGTCCGGTGATGATAGGCGTCTAATTACATGGAAAATGTTACTGATCATATTAAATCGTACGGAAATTCATAAATTTTATTGCAAAACATGTGATCACATATCGTTCCATTCTTTCCATTGGAACCCCTTTGGAATATAGCCTCTATTTAATAATTTTGTTATGGCTCATTTGAAGTTCTGGTTTATATTTAGTAAGGAATTTTTCAAAGGGTGTTGCAAAAAATAATTCGTTATTAAACCAATGAAACTACTAAACACCTAACAAATATACGAAAAAGACGGAACCACTATTTTTTGTATATGTTTTTTTTTCAAAGAGGCTTTATTTGCATTTCGATTCGTCTTTTTCTTATTATTCCGTATTTTGTTGGAATACCCTTTTTCGATAGTAGCGGAAACGTAATCGAAATGCAGAATGGGGGTTTATACTAAAATAACTCCTTTCCATTCTAGGATAGATCGTAGACTAAACTATAGACTTGTCTATACTATACTGTAGACTTGTCTATAGACTTGACTATAGATAAAACTATAGACTAGACTATGAACTATTCTATAGTGAAGTATATAATGTATAACAGAGACAAATAGCAGGACCGCTCTATAGGTTAATGTATTTTCAAAATTGTTTAAACACTTTTTAAATGCAATACCCTGTTTGAAACATACATGGATTGACTGCGTCTTATGTGCCTGCAGTTTTTTTAAATGTTGCATGTTGTCATATTGTAGTTTTGTTTTATTTAAAATTTTGTTGTTGTTTAGTTGTTGCTGCTGTTGTTGTTATTAATGCTATAATAATGAGTATTTATTTATTTTGAGGGTTATCTGATGCTGTTTTTTAACATTTATTTTTTTAATTTTAGCATTTTTTTATAATTCCATGGCCATTGTGTGCAATATTGATTTTATTTAGAATTTCAAATTTTTTATGTTTTTTTTTTTTTTTTTTTTATTTTGTAAATATATTTTTTGTTAAATTTTTCAAGGAGTGGCAGTGCAATTTTTAAGTGTTTGGAAGTGTTTCGTTTTATTTAGAGTACGATACCCGCACTCTATATACAACTGCTACTTTTTGTTATAATTTATTTTAAATATTCATATTTTTATCTTAACTTTAAGGGTAATCATGAGTGTTATTGTTATTTTCTGTGCTATTTTTATTTAGAGTTTATTATGGGGTTTATGTAGGGTTTTTACCATAATTTCTATTTCATAAAGTGGTGGTTAATTGGCAATTTTTTCATTTAATATTTAATTTTGCTTTCTTTTAGCAATTAACTTCAATTTGGAAATATACTAAATCTTTAATAAAATGCATTAAGGCCTTCTTGCCATGTAATCTTGTTAGATCTTAAAGAGTTTATTTTACGTATAGTTAAATATACAAATCTACAAAGTTCTAAATCTATTTCAGATCTACCAACCACAAAAACCATCATTTATAAAATGATTTTATTTAAACCAACTGCACTTTATTTGCTCCTTTATTTTAATTTAATTTCTAGAAATATGGAAAAAATACATTGAAATAACTAGAAAAACCTTCACCTTGACTTAAAAATAAAAATGCGACGTGTTAATATATTTAAATTTCTTTTAACGATAACGTCGCAAAAAAAAACACAAATAAAATATCAATGGCATTTCCGTTTTTGCCATCATAAAATTAACTTCAAAGGGAAATACGGCTGAAATACACAAACAACAACAATTCCATAGAATAACAAAAACAACAGAAATCTGTTACATTTAACTGTTTTTGTTCCGTGAAATTAAATAGTTTTTTATTATTTTTTTATGAAATTTCATTATAGTTTAAGGTTTTTTATAGACCTAGGTCCGGCTTACAAGTCTAAACTGTTACAATTATTTTTGATTAGTGAGTTAAATTCAAAAAATACATTAAAAATCACGTATTTTCCATTGAATCCAAAAGAAACACTTAAAAATGTTTATTTATATTTTAATTAAAATCACATCGCATCGTTTGGTACAACTATATGTTTCAGGTATGATATGAGACTACAACTTTGCGCTAAAAAAAAAATTGTACTTTAAAAAGTACTTAGTAAATTTTATATTTTTTTAAATATTTTTACTTAATATACAATTTTTTTATAAATGGCGAAAAATTTTTTTGTAAATTTAACTATTAATAGAAGATCTTTCGAAATTTGTTAAAAATTCTCTATACATATTAATATTTGCGAAAATTCTTTAAAAATAAATAATTTATCCAATTTATGTATTGGGGGTATGTATAACTTAAAAATTTGAGATTCTTGACAGATGGCTTGCTTCGAAAAAGTGTAATTTTCTGTCAAAAAAGAGGCAAACGCTGGAAGTTTGCTTTAGTTCTTAAGTTTAAAGATCAGAATATGGTTTGTGCGGTTCAGATGTGCTGACGGATTACAATGTCTATAGTCTAGTTTAAAGTCTATTCTAGGCTAGTCTATAGTCTAGTCTATAGTCTATAGTCTATAGTCTATAGTCTAGTCTAGTCTAGTCAGTCTATAGTCTAGTCTAGTCTAGTCTAGTCTATAGTCTAGTCTATGTCTAGACTCTAGTCTAGTCATATAGTCTAGTCTATAGTCTAGTCTATAGTCTAGTCTATAGTCTAGTCTATAGTCTTCTAGTCTGTCTATAGTCTATCTACTAGTCTAGTCTATAGTCTAGTCTATAGTCTAGTCTACAGTCTAGTCTATAGTCTAGTCTATAGTCTAGTCTATAGTCTAGTCTATAGTCTAGTCTATAGTCTAGTCTATAGGTCTAGTCTATAGTCTAGTCTATAGTCTAGTCTATAGTCTAGTCTATAGTCTAGTCTATAGTCTAGTCTATACGTCTAGTCTATAGTCTAGTCTATAGTCTAGTCTATAGTCTAGTCTATAGTCTAGTCCTATAGTCTAGTCTATAGTCTAGTCTAGTAGTCTAGTCTAAGTCTAGTCTAGTCAGTCTAAGTCTAGTCTAGTCTAGTCTATAGTCTAGTCTATAGTCTAGTCTATAGTCTAGTCTATAGTCTAGTCTATAGTCTAGTCTATAGTCCTAGTCTATAGTCTAGTCTATAGCTAGTCTATAGTCTAGTACTATAGTCTAGTCTATAGTCTAGTCTATAGTCTATAGTCTAGTCTATAGTCTAGTCTATAGTCTAGTCTATAGTCTAGTCTATAGTCTAGTCTATAGTCTAGTCTTACTAGTCTAGTCTAGTTAGTCTATAGTCTATCTAAGTCTAGTCTATAGTCTGTCAAGTCTGTCTATGTCTAGTCTATAGTCTAGTCTATAGTCTAGTTATAGTCTAGTCTATAGTCTAGTTATAGTCTAGTTAGTCTAGTCTTATAGTCTAGTCTATAGTCTAGTCTATAGTCTCAGTCTATAGTCTAGTCTATAGTCCTAGTCTATAGTCTAGTCTATAGTCTAGTCTATAGTCTAGTCTATAGTCTAGTCTATAGTCTAGTCTATTAGTCTAGTCTATAGGTCTAGTCTATAGTCTTAGTTCTATAGCTTAGTCTATAGTCTAGTCTATAGTCTAGTCTATAGTCTAGTCTATAGTCTAGTCTATAGTCTAGTCTATAGTCTAGTCTATAGTCTAGTCTATAGTCTAGGTCTATAGTCTAGTCTATAGTCTAGTCTATAGTTCTAGTCTATAGTCTAGTCTCTAGTCTAGTCTATAGTCTAGTCTATAGTCTAGTCTAATAGTCTAGTCTATAGTCTAGTCTATAGTCTAGTCTATAGTCTAGTCTATAGTCTAGTCTATAGTCTAGTCTATAGTCTAGTCTATAGTCTAGTCTATAGTCTAGTCTATAGTCTAGTCTATAGTCTAGTCTATAGTCTAGTCTATAGTCTAGTCTATAGTCTAGTCTATAGTCTAGTCTATAGTCTAGTCTATAGTCTAGTCTATAGTCTAGTCTATAGTCTAGTCTATAGTCTAGTCTATAGTCTAGTCTATAGTCTAGTCTATAGTCTAGTCTATAGTCTAGTCTATAGTCTAGTCTAGTCTATAGTCTAGTCTATAGACTAGTCTATAGTCTAGTCTATAGTCTAGTCCATAGTCTAGTCTATAGTCTAGTCTATAGTCTAGTCTATAGTCTAGTCTATAGTCTAGTCTATAGTCTAGTCTATAGTCTAGTCTATAGTCTAGTCTATAGTCTAGTCTATAGTCTAGTCTATAGTCTAGTCTATAGTCTAGTCTATAGTCTAGTCTATAGTCTAGTCTATAGTCTAGTCTATAGTCTATAGTCTAGTCTATAGTCTAGTCTAGTCTATAGTCTAGTCTATAGACTAGTCTATAGTCTAGTCTATAGTCTAGTCTATAGTCTAGTCTAGTCTATAGTCTAGTCTATAGTCTAGTCTAGTCTATAGACTAGTCTATAGTCTAGTCTATAGTCTAGTCTATAGTCTAGTCTATAGTCTAGTCTATAGTCTAGTCTATAGTCTAGTCTATAGTCTAGTCTATAGTCTAGTCTATAGTCTAGTCTATAGTCTAGTCTATAGTATAGTCTATAGTCTAGTCTATAGTCTAGTCTATAGTCTAGTCTATAGTATAGTCTATAGTCTAGTCTATAGTCTAGTCTATAGTCTAGTCTAGTCTATATCAGTCTAGTCTAGTCTATAGTCTAGTCTAGTCTATAGTCTAGTCTATAGTCTAGTCTATAGTCTAGTCTAGTCTATAGTCTAGTCTAGTCTATAGTCTAGTCTAGTCTATAGTCTATTCTAGTCTAGTCTAGTCTAGTCTATAGTCTAGTCTAGTCTATAGTCTAGTCTAGTCTATAGTCTAGTCTATAGTCTAGTCTATAGTCTAGTCTATAGTCTAGTCTATAGTCTAGTCTATAGTCTAGTCTATAGTCTAGTCTATAGTCTAGTCTATAGTCTAGTCTATAGTCTAGTCTATAGTCTAGTCTATAGTCTAGTCTATAGTCTAGTCTATAGTCTAGTCTATAGTCTAGTCTATAGTCTAGTCTATAGTCTAGTCTATAGTCTAGTCTATAGTCTAGTCTATAGTCTAGTCTATAGTCTAGTCTATAGTCTAGTCTATAGTCTAGTCTATAGTCTAGTCTATAGTCTAGTCTATAGTCTAGTCTATAGTCTAGTCTATAGTCTAGTCTATAGTCTAGTCTAGTCTAGTCTAGTCTAGTCTAGTCTAGTCTAGTCTAGTCTAGTCTAGTCTATAGTCTATAGTCTATAGTCTATAGTCTATAGTCTATAGTCTATAGTCCATAGTCTATAGTCCAGTCTAGTCTAGTCTAGTCTAGTCTAGTCTAGTCTAGTCTATAGTCTATAGTCTAGTCTATAGTCTAGTCTATAGTCTAGTCTATAGTCTATAGTCTATAGTCTAGTCTAGTCTATAGTCTAGTCTATGGTCTAGTCTATAGTCTAGTCTATTGTCTAGTCTATAGTCTAGTCTATAGTCTAGTCTATAGTCTAGTCTATAGTCTAGTCTATAGTCTAGTCTATAGTCTGGTCTATAGTCTAGTCTATAGTCTAGTCTATAGTCTAGTCTATAGTCTAGTCTATAGTCTAGTCTATAGTCTAGTCTATAGTCTAGTCTATAGTCTAGTCTATAGTCTAGTCTATAGTCTAGTCTATAGTCTAGTCTATAGTCTAGTCTATAGTCTAGTCTATAGTCTAGTCTATAGTCTAGTCTATAGTCTAGTCTATAGTCTAGTCTATAGTCTAGTCTATAGTCTAGTCTATAGTCTAGTCTATAGTCTAGTCTATAGTCTAGTCTATAGTCTAGTCTATAGTCTAGTCTATAGTCTAGTCTATAGTCTAGTCTATAGTCTAGTCTATAGTCTAGTCTATAGTCTAGTCTATAGTCTAGTCTATAGTCTAGTCTATAGTCTAGTCTATAGTCTAGTCTATAGTCTAGTCTATAGTCTAGTCTATAGTCTAGTCTGTAGTCTAATCTATAGTCTAGTCTATAGTCTAGTCTATAGTCTAGTCTATAGTCTAGTCTATAGTCTAGTCTATAGTCTAGTCTGTAGTCTAATCTATAGTCTAGTCTATAGTCTAGTCTATAGTCTAGTCTATAGTCTAGTCTATAGTCTAGTCTATAGTCTAGTCTATAGTCTAGTCTATAGTCTAGTCTATAGTCTAGTCTATAGTATAGTCTAGTCTAGTCTAGTCTATAGTCTAGTCTATAGTCTAGTTTATAGTCTAGTCTATAGTCTAGTCTATAGTCTAGTCTATAGTCTAGTCTATAGTCTAGTCTATAGTCTAGTCTATAGTCTAGTCTATAGTTAGTCTATAGTCTAGTCTATAGTCTAGTCTATAGTCTAGTCTATAGTCTAGTCTATAGTCTAGTCTATAGTCTAGTCTATAGTCTAGTCTAGTAGTCTAAGTCTATAGTCTAGTCTATAGTCTAGTCTATAGTCTAGTCTATAGTCTAGTCTATAGTCTAGTCTATAGTCTAGTCTATAGTCTAGTCTATAGTCTAGTCTTAGTCTAGTCTATAGTCTAGTTAGTCTAGTCTAGTCTATAGTCTAGTCTATAGTCTAGTCTATAGTCTAGTCTATAGTCTAGTCTATAGTCTAGTCTATAGTTAGTCTATAGTCTATCTATTAGTCTAGTCTATAGTCTAGTCTATAGTCTAGTCTATAGTCTAGTCTATAGTCTAGTCTATAGTCTAGTCTATAGTCTAGTCTATAGTCTAGTCTATAGTCTAGTCTATAGTATAGTCTAGTCTAGTCTAGTCTATAGTCTAGTCTATAGTCTAGTCTATAGTCTAGTCTATAGTCTAGTCTATAGTCTGTCCTATAGTCTAGTCTATAGTCTAGTCTATAGTCTAGTCTATAGTCTATAGTCTAGTCTATAGTCTAGTCTATAGTCTAGTCTATAGTCTAGTCTATAGTCTAGTCTATAGTCTAGTCTATAGTCTAGTCTATAGTCTAGTCTATAGTCTAGTCTATAGTCTAGTCTATAGTCTAGTCTATAGTCTAGTCTATAGTCTAGTCTATAGTCTAGTCTATAGTCTAGTCTATAGTCTAGTCTATAGTTAGTCTATAGTCTAGTCTATAGTCTAGTCTATAGTCTAGTCTATAGTCTAGTCTATAGTCTAGTCTATAGTCTAGTCTATAGTCTAGTCTATAGTCTAGTCTATAGTCTAGTCTATAGTCTAGTCTATAGTCTAGTCTATAGTCTAGTCTATAGTCTAGTCTATAGTCTAGTCTATAGTCTAGTCTATAGTCTAGTCTATAGTCTAGTCTATAGTCTAGTCTATAGTCTAGTCTATAGTCTAGTCTATAGTCTAGTCTATAGTCTAGTCTATAGTCTAGTCTATAGTCTAGTCTAGTCTAGTCTAGTAGTCTATAGTCTAGTCTATAGTCTAGTCTATAGTCTAGTCTATAGTCTAGTCTATAGTCTAGTCTATAGTCTAGTCTATAGTCTAGTCTATAGTCTAGTCTATAGTCTAGTCTATAGTCTAGTCTATAGTCTAGTCTATAGTCTAGTCTATAGTCTAGTCTAGTCTATAGTCTAGTCTACAGTCTAGTCTATAGTCTAGTCTATAGTCTAGTCTATAGTCTAGTCTATAGTCTAGTCTATAGTCTAGTCTATAGTCTAGTCTATAGTCTAGTCTACAGTCTAGTCTATAGTCTAGTCTTTAGTCTAGTCTAGTCTAGTCTATAGTCTAGTCTATAGTCTAGTCTATAGTCTAGTCTATAGTCTAGTCTATAGTCTAGTCTATAGTCTAGTCTATAGTCTAGTCTATAGTCTAGTCTATAGTCTAGTCTATAGTCTAGTCTATAGTCTAGTCTATAGTCTAGTCTAGTCTAGTCTATAGTCTAGTCTATAGTCTAGTCTATAGTCTAGTCTATAGTCTAGTCTATAGTCTAGTCTATAGTCTAGTCTATAGTCTAGTCTATAGTCTAGTCTATAGTCTAGTCTATAGTCTAGTCTATAGTCTAGTCTATAGTCTAGTCTATAGTCTAGTCTATAGTCTAGTCTATAGTCTAGTCTATAGTCTAGTATATAGTCTAGTCTATAGTCTAGTCTATAGTAGTCTATAGTTTTTCGAAAATCCTGCATAATTATTTTTGAACAAAATAAATAGAAAACTGTAAAATGTCAGATTAGAAAAGAATTTGCCATATGTATTCTCTTTAAACGGGGAAATTATTGAAAATTCTCTAAATATGACATTATTTTCAACCAATCTGCTATTTTTATATACATAATTAAAATAAAGTACTATTTCTAAATTTCATTGGTAGAATTTTTTCAATTTAATTTCTCAACCCTATTTTACATTATCAAAGACAGTAGAAATTTAAAATAAAAACTAGGTTATACGTAACACATACGTACTATATACTTTCATACTCACACACATAACTATTAAACAACGAACGATCTACTGCCTGACAAAATATTATTAGAATGATTCATGCCTTACGATCATTATTCGTCCGTCATAGAAGATTGAACGAACGTCTTCGATTCAATATTTTTTGTACTTTAAACGATCAGTTGGTTGGTTGTTTTCTCTAAAAGAAGCTACTAAGTACTAATTTTTTGAACAAAAATGTACGATCGATAATAAACAATCACTCACTAAATGTATACAGTGTAATGCATTGTTTTTTTTTTTTCTGCAACTCACTTTACTTAAGGAAAATTTGTTTGTTTTTTTAAGTCTCAATATGTCTTTATCAATTCTAGGAGATACTGGGAGCAGTTTATAAAAAATAATAACATATAGTTTTAATTTAAAGTTCTCTATACTTTTATTACGCCTTTTTTATCAAATGACGTCAAGTAAGGTTTTTTCAATACATTTTTTTTACACAAATGACGTCAAATTTAGTTTAATATAGAATTAATGAGCAATATTATTATAGTTTTAATTTATTATTGCTGCTATTTAATAATAATTGAAATGGTACGTATTATGATTACATGGTAGTCCAGCGCATAATTTTTTAATAAAAAGAAAAATATTTTCTACAGAAATTTCAGCTATTACTACGAATACGTTACCTCTTTAAAAAATACATATATAACATTTAATTCTTTATAAATTGTGTTTAAAAATACATTATGACAAAATATATTTAACCTTCTAGCAGGACGCAATAAATGCTTAATATATCTTACAAAAATATAGAATAAACTCTATAAACAATTATTATAAAATGCATAAATGTCTATTATTAAATATCCAATAATTTATGTATCTAAAATACAATTTTTAACTTTCAATAAAACAAAAACAAATATTATCGTTAAATTCAATCTGTTTCAGTAATTAATTCATTTGCATAAATCTACAGATTTAGGTTTTTGTTCAAATAATCGTAAATTTATATTCTTTTTTTATAAAAATATAAATTATTTAACAAATATTTCATATTTTGCTATATGAATTTTGTGAAAGACACAAAAAAAAATAATTTTATTCAAAAATGTTATGTCATAAAATAAAAAAAAAAAACAATTCAGTGAAGTAATTTTAACCATTGTAGACGGTTGGATGAGTCAGTAAAACGATCTCATGTGTGGTCTGCTGTTGATCAAATCCCTCCCGCTGCCAGATTTTTTTGTCTTTTGATTTTTTATTCAATCTGATTAATGTTTTTTACAGAAAGAAAGATTAGATTTGTTTTGAAATGTTTATATAATTTAAAATAAGAAATATTCTAAATTGTTTTAAAATTTTGATCAATTTCGATAATTTTTTTATCTGGAGGAATTTATCGATCAACATAAAACTTTTTGCTTAATTTTGCTAAAAGGGAATTGTGGAAAAATATTTGTCAATTTTTTGTTTATAGAAAATTGTTGATCAATTGTTATCTAAAGAAAATTAACGATCAATTTTCTGTCAATAGAGACAATTTTCTGTCGAAAGAAAATTGTTGATAAATTTTTTGTCTAAGGAAAATTGCTTGTGTAGAAGATCTAAGGAGGCTCTGAATACGAAGTTGTGCTGGGCTCAACCGAAAGGCCTCTATGCTAACCCGGCGAAGACGGAAATCTGTTTTTTACAAGAAAGAGAAAAATTTTTACGTATACTGAACCCCGCTTCCTAGGCAAGAAGATACCGGTGACAGTCAAAGTTAAGTACTTAGATGTAATCCTTGACCGGAAATTAAAATGAAGACACCAGATAGAGGATATGATCAACAAGGCACATCGGTGCTGGGCGATATGTAGGAAAACTATAGGCATGAATTGGGATCTTAGTCCAACTATGACAAATTGGCTTTATAAAAGTGTAATTAGACCAACTCTAGGTTATGCTTCAATAATGTGGACAGCTTTGGACAAAAGTGTAAGATCAAACTACTATAGGGAGTTCAGCTGATAAGTGGTATAAGTGGTGCCATGTGTACTACTTCAACCAAGACTGGCGAACTGGCCAAATGCGGTTTTAGGACATGACATCAATATATACCGTATACATTATAAGGTTGTACACAATTTTCGGACGTGCCTGGTCGCATACCAGATACAGAATATGTCGGAAACATTGAAACGCTGATCCCAGATGGAATGTTTTGGTCTAGCGAAACATTAGATCAGATACCTGCAGGAATCCGTTGCTAGACGGATGGCTCTAAATTGGGGCACAAAGTCGGCCTGGGCCAGAAACAGAAATATACCACCGTTTACATAATCATAACACAAGCTTCTAGGCAGAAGTCTGAGCAATAACGGAATGTGTAAATTGGATTAGAATAAATATGGCGCCCACAGGGCTTAATATATTCACCGACAGCCAGAAGCCAATTAGGGCGATATCAGTTGATAGAATTAAATCTAAGACCATATTGGATTGTAAGAAAGCTTTAACTGAATACTCTCCCATAGGTAAGGTTTACATCATATGGCTACCAGGCCACTCGGGAGTAGTCGGCAACGAAAGGGCGAATGTAATGGCTTTAAATGGAAGTGAGCTCGAAGTAGTTAACCTGACGAACTCAAAACCTCTTAAAATAATGAAACGGTGGGTAGAACCACAAAGATCCTATGGGGTGACCCTGATGAGAGCAAGACGAGAAATCTCCTCAATATGAGCAAGTCTGAGGTTAGTACGATGGTACGAATTCTGACTCAGAATACGTACCATCAGAATTTCTGAGTGAACACACAGGATTACAAGCACATCTATACAAATGTGCTTGTAATCTGGACGAGCGGATTCAGACGAATATATAGCATGTGGAGAGGACAGTGAAACTCTGGACTAGTTTCTGACCACAGTCAGGCTTTCGTCGAAGTTAGATCCAAGTATCTGGGAAGTGATGTTATTCTGGAAATAACATTCCTCACTAACACTGATTGGAAAATTCTTAGGAACTACGTCCAGGAAACTGAGTTCCTGAACATTTAAAAATAATACATTTTTATTTTTTCATGAAAGGGAGCGCACAATAGGCCCGATAGTAGCCTAGGTGTATTTCTTCGGATTTGATGTAGTATATCAACCTAAGGAAAATTGTAAATCAGTCTTTTGTCTATAGAAAACTAACGATCAATTATCTGTTTATGGAAAATTATTAAAAAATATTTTGTCTATAAAAAATCCACCTATTTGTGGTCATTTTGGATGAATTTTCTATCCCGAACCAATTTGCCCTTTGTCTAGAGAACATTTTTAATAAAATTTCTGTTTAGAAAATTTTTATAAATTTTCTGTTTAGAAAGTTTGTATCAAAATTCTGTGTAGAAAAATTTTTTTCAAACTAAAAAGTTTTAATAAATTTTCTATATCTTGAGTCTTTAGAACATGTTCTAGGACCTTTAGTGGTTATTTATAATTATTAATCAAATACTAAATATAAATCAAATTTCTAATAATTTTTATCGGAAGAAATTATTAATTAATTCAAAAAATATCAAAGTATAATATAATAAAACTGATTAACTAAATAGACTTTACTTCTATAAAATTATTTAATACTCATACTATATAACAGAGTTAATTTTAATTCCTTAAATCGATTCGTTTTTTCTCTCACCTGATTACGTTCTTATCTTAGCGACCTTGTTTAAATGCAATATTTTAGTCATTCTAAATTTAAAAATTACGTTTCTTGAGCGTTCACATTAATAAAATATTTGAGGAAAAAATCGTAAAAATTATTTCTATGAAATATTTAATATTATATTGATCTTATTTAACTTTTGTAAGATCCAGTTACTTTAATAAATTTTAAAATTACAATTCGTTTTTGTAGAATGGAAATCAAAACTACTGTTTTAAGTGCTCAATATTTTATTAATGTGAACTTACCTAGTTTTAGTTTATTATCAATTTTATTTTTATTATCAGTTGACAACAGTTTTTTAAAACATTGTCTATTTTACAATGACTGGCAATTTCTTGCTTTAGAAAATAAGTTTTTTTTACAATTTTTGCAGTTAGGTATATTATTTTTAGAATATGGTGAGATACAACTCTAAACACTTGAGTAAATACGATACCAATACAAAAATTATTAAAAGGGATTTTACAATTACATATTACGATAAATTCTCTACCTATTTGTTAAAATTGTGCAATTGTCAAAATTTATCTTTGATCGTTTTACATTACATTATTCCCTTCATTATATATAAACCTGTAAATATTGTAATTGTATATAAAAATATTTTTTATTTTTAATATACTCTCATTAATGTTCCAACCATAAATGGTTACAATTTAATTAGTGTAATAAATCCGAAAGTTCATTAAACTTAAAATAATTAAATATTCCCTACATTCACATCAATCTCTTCTAAATCGCAGAGTAAGTCCGTCAGACAGGCGAAACCAGGCAGCAAGCATATTTAACATTCACACTCGTCTCCGAACATTTCAGTCTATCTGTCAGACTGTCTACACCTGTTTAATTCTTTTTTTTTTGCTTTTTAATTCGCATATAAGTATATTTAATAAATCAGGAGAAAATCTCAGTATGTGTAATGTTGTAAAAAAACAGAATTATAAAAAAGATCATGTAACAATTAATACTTACTCGTAATCGTCGTAAGACGTTTTTCAGTTTTATTCTTTTGAAAAGGCTCACTCTTTCTTAAGTACATATATTTATTTTCGTTGTTTTAAGTTTTTTTTTGCGAAATAAAGTTTATTGCGCCGTAAAAATTTCAAGTCCATTCACCATCATTGTTTGTATTTATTTCAAAAAAAAAAAAAAAAATTGCTAGAATAGAGAATATTTGTATGAATATTGGTGATAATTTTATAATTATAAATTGTATTTATTTACATACAAATATACATACATACATATACATATGTATGTATATCTGTGTAAAGTGATCATGCCATCAATATTTGTACTTATTACTCTTACTATTTAATCAATTTTCTGTCACGGTAGTAAAGGAATTTCCGTTTTTAAAATACACATGTATTTTTGTAAGTATTTAACATTTTTAGTTGAAAATTTAATATGTAATAAGTTTTCAATATACATATGTCACGAATTTTAATACACAAAATAATTTAAATAAATTTAAGCATGTCTTAAAATTATTTGCTTGATATACATAGAAAATATCGGGAAAAAAATTATCTTACATATCTTAAAAATATATATTGAACTAACTACAATTATATGTATATACACTATCGGACAAAATAAAGTGCAAAAGTGCTCATGCTACATTATTTCATCGAAAAATCGGTTAAATGATTATTGAAAATGGAATTTTTTTTCAAAATCATTTAGTTTACATACAATGTTACAAAAATAACAATAAAACTAAATTATTGTGCTCAAAATTTTTCTGTATAACATCTAGAATTAAAATAAATTCACTTTTTTGTCGGACAAAATAAAGTGTAAATTTTATATATCATTATTTAAATTTCTTGTATATCAAAATTTTTTATCTATTTTGGTTCTGATTTGAATATCTGGATCTACTCAAGCCATTTTTGTAATTTTTTTACCATTATTATTCGCAATCGCTTTCACTTTCCCTTGCTTTCTCCCATACTATTATTTTCAAAAGAAATCCGTTTTTGTTCGCTATTTCAGCGGAATTTTGTGATCAATTGTGGTCAAATATTAATCTATTAGATTTAGGGCGATGCTCTGAGCAAGTCATTCAAATTTTTCAGTGTTTTTTTTCTTACAATAATGTTTTTGACCTTAGTCGTATGTTTGAAGTCATGAATCGGTTGAGGCATTAAGTCTCCCAAACTCATTTTTACGGCATTTATTTCAAAATTTTTATTAAATACGCTCGTGAATTGCTCATTTGTTATTGCTTACTCCATTTTCACTAAGATTCTCGCTCTTAAAGTTGAATAATGTAACAATACCGATAGCCCTCCACCATAATGTTTAAAACCTGGGGTATTGTTTTTAAAATTTTGTATATTGAAGGGCTTAACTCACACTCATTGTCGACATTTCAAAATTTTCGGTAGAAATTGGGACTCATCTGACCAACTACGTAAATTTGAGCTAAAAATTACGAAATTAAATACTAAAATCGAAAAAATTTTTAAGCTTTTAAATATGTTGGTGAAAGATTGAAGGTATGGGTCAGTTGACTCTTCGTATGTGTCCAATTTTTAACGTTAGGTGTGAGGAACCTAGGTGAAATTTATTCAAAAAGCTCCAATGAACACTATATAAGCATATTACAGTCAAATCTTAAGATCAGTGCCTTCGAAATGGACTTGGGCAACTTTATATTTCGGCAAGATAATAAGCTTAAGCACTTGATAAAGTTAAAAAAATAACATTTCTGTAGGAAAAATCACTGAAAAATTGGAATGTCCTGCTCAGAGCACCGCCCTAAATCCAATAGATTAATTTTGGACCACAATTTATCAAAAAATTCCGATGAAATAGTGATCTAAAACGTATTTCTTTTGAAAATTATCATATGGGGATAGCAAGGGGAAGGGAAGGCGATTGCGAATAATAATGGAGAACAAAATTACCAAAATGGCTTAAGTAGATACAGATGTTAAAATCAGAACCAAAATAGATAAAAAATTTTGATATACAAGAAATTTAAATAATGATATATAAAATTTACACTTTATTTTGTCCGACAAAAAAGTGAATTTATTTTAATTTTAGATGTTATACAGAAAAATTGTAAGTACAATAATTTAGTTTTATTGTTATTTTTGTAGCATTGTATATAAACTAAATGATTTTGAAAAAAATTCCATATTCAATAATCATTTAACCGATTTTTCGCTGAAAGAATATACATGAGTACTTTTGCACTTTATTTTGTCCGATAGTGTATTTTTTTATATCTAGCCACTGCCAGACCTGTATTATATATTATTTCCTCTTGTTATCCAATAAGATCTACAGTTGCGGCCAAAGGATTTGGGTGAAATTTGAGTTGTTTTTATATTTTGTGACGCATTTTTGTACCCTACACCACTTTAGTGGAGAGGGTATATTGGGTTTGTGCTGATGTTTGTAACGCACAATAATATTGCTCCTATACCCACCTTAAAGTATACCAATCGGCTTAGAATCATTTTCTGAGTCGATTTAGCTATGTCCGTTCGTCCATGTAAACCTTGTAATCAAACTACAGGCAATTTTGAAGATAATTCAATGAAATTTGGTACATGATCTTCTATTGTCCCAGGGACGAAGCCTATTGAAAATGGTTACGATCGGTCCATTATTTTACCAAGCCCCCATACAACTGAACCCCTGAATAGGGCTTGTAAACCTTGTAATCAAACTACAGGTCGCAATTTTGAAGATAATTCAATGAAATTTGGCACAAGATCTACTATGGTACCGGAGGCGAAGCCTGTTGAAAATGGTTAACATCGGTCCATTATTTCACCTACTGAACCGGAATAATAGGGCTTTTAAGTTCATAATTATGTTTAATATACTCGTATCTCGACAAAAAGCTGCAAAACCAAGTTCTATACTAGCCTTGATGACCCTCATGAATTTTTTAATTATAAGGTCTCATTTGACCATAGTCCCTATTCAAAGCCCTCTTCAAAATTCGACTTGAATGTCCACAATTTTATTCAACAATAAATGGCTTAGGTATATCTGAGGCAAGGTACAATTCAACTTAAATGCTTTCTTATGAAAACTAAATCACATTTTTTTGTAACAGGTGTAGGGTATTATATGGTCGGCCTCGCCCGTACTCAACTGAGTACAGTTGTATTTTTACGTGTTTCCCAGCAAAACTAACGAAACAGCAAACGTTGTACCCTTATTTAGTTTCAAAACAACAATAAAAAGAGCTGCAGAAAAATAATTTATACTTAGTTTCTGTTGATTATGCAGAATTATCAGTCTATATTGTGACTCGAATACATTGTGTGGTTTAGTAAAATATTTGAAACAATGTTAAAATTTGTTTGGTAATTATGCATTATTTTTATAAAAATAATAACAACGAAACATACAGGATTCAAAAAATACTTAGAAATAAGAAAATAAAAAAATAGAAAGGTATAAAGTTGGCTGTACTCGTTTGAGTACAATGACAGTATCCATTAGTAAGAATATTTAATTCTTTTGTTAGATTTAAAATATGAGCGATATACGTTTTACGGTCCAGCAGAGTTTCAAAGGGCTTCAAGAGGCCGTTGATAGCATTTTAGCTGATAGTGAAGACGAAGAAATTTATATGGCTATCATACCACCTAATCCGAGTATACTAAACAGCGAAGATGAAGGTGTTGAGTATGATATGTCTTCATCAACCCTACCGCAAGATATTCCTGGGACAATTGATGTTTTTGCAAATCTTCTCCTCGATCTTAAAAAATTAGGATACCGTGCAACTGGAACTGTCAGGGAAAACTGAACTAGAAAGTGTCCTTTGACTACCAGGAAGGAAATGAAGAAACAGGATCGAGCTGCATATGACTACATGTTCGATAAAGAAAATTGTATTTTGTTGGTAAGATGGAAAAATAATAGTTAGTGTTTGCACAATGGGAACCAACTATGACACAATTGAAACGTTAGGAATCCTTAAGCGTTGGTGCAAAGAAACCACAATAAAAGAATGACTGGGGTTTATGATCTCGATAAATCCATCTCTTTGTATAGGATTGCTGTTCATGATAAGAAGTGGTGGTGGGTTTTATTTACATAAATGCTTTTGATATGACAATTTCTAACGCTTGGAGGCTACAATGTGCAGTGAGAGTCCCATGGATCAACTTTTGTTTCCCGAAACATTTCACGTTATTATATCCGCCAAGGTGGACAAAAGAAATCACGGAAGTCTATGCCAATAGCTGAAGGTTTACGTCAAGATGGAGCTAGGCACTATCCCACAAAAAGAGAATAACAGTTGCGGTGCGTAATTTTCCATGCCAGAGTACGTTGGTAGTGCAAAAAATGTTTTAAAACACTTTGTGTCGAAAAATAATGTCTCGAAAAATTTTATACTTAAGAAGTCAGTGTACTCATTTGAGTACACCCCTAAAACTCGCTTTCAACAAAAAATTTTTAAAATTTTCTTTCATTTTATGATTTTTTATGCTTGTTTTTATTGGCAGTTAGATGTATTTGAGGGGTATTCTAATCATGCTTAGCGCAAAGTAGTAGGTCCTAATGTCCACTGAAATAAGTCTTGTGCAGTTGTTATGGAGTCCGTAATTCGGTCTACAAATCTGTCCCTAGCTGCTGTTGCTGACTCAACAGAGCCATGTTAGTAGTGTGGTTAGGTCCTAATGGCGACTGAAATAAGTCTTGCCCAGTTGCTTTTTCCTTGTCTAGGTTTGTATTGGGATTGATGTCATGGTGCCTGTTATTCCGCAACGACACTGTAATCTGTTAGAAGTATTAGGATGCTAACACGTTGTTGATTCTATGGGGATTAGGAGAAATCTTGCATCAATTTTAACGACTTAGACTCAGATGACTCAATGCTACTCGGGGTGTTATTAATGGTTTATAACAGGAATTTTGTATTGTCGATTAAACTACTTAACTGTATACCTGGATCGACTACAGTTTATTTGCAATTGTATCTTCAATTACATATGTATGACTTGGTAGTTAAACATAAAACAAACAGAAAAACATTGCACTCGTTAA
This sequence comes from Lucilia sericata, assembly GCF_015586225.1. NCBI lineage: Eukaryota > Metazoa > Arthropoda > Insecta > Diptera > Calliphoridae > Lucilia > Lucilia sericata. The sequence goes on from NW_023994814.1 coordinate 50,136, forward strand.
AATAATAAAACACATTTTAAAAATGCCAGACATACACGATCAATCGATCAGTCGTCGTAGTGAAAGCTCTCAAACAATAATTTTCACTCAAATGCAAATACTTATTTGTGATTGGCTAAATATCATGTCATTTAAGTGATTTTAAAACTATATGAGTCACTTTCATTACACTGAGCTGGCAACTACTCTATGCATGTAAGTATGTAGTAGTTCGTAGCAATAGTGGTAGGGAATCGGGCATAGATGGATCGTAATTGTTTTTTTTTTTTTGTTTTTTTAATTGTATAAGTGTATTTACATTTATTTCGTGAGTTGGTTATATAGACAAAAGGGAAGGAGAGGGTATCAAATGAAGTATCAGGTTGAAAGATATTTTTACTCTACTACAATTTGATTAAATATGCATGTCGTATGAGTTATGAATGGGTATCACAAATGAATTTTAATTAATTGTAATTTGTTTATAATAATTTTTTGTTTTTATGCGGTTTTATTTTGATTTTTATTTAGATGGGTTTATAAAAAGATCTTTTCAGAGAGATAAATAGTAAACAAAAAGTATTAATTAGTCGGCAATTGCCAATAATTAGAATAAAGGTAGGGTTTTTAAATGAATATAAACAAAAATTTAAATAACGTTTCTTCAAATTTAATGATTTATGGAATTATACCAAAACTTTTATTAACATTTTCATTTATTTGTTTTAAGCCGTTAGATCTTATTAAAATGTATAAAGAAAACCATAAATAATTTTGGCAAGTAAAAAATATATGTCTACTCGTTTAAATTAATGTCTTTCAGTAATAAAACAAAATATAAAACATTTACACAAATCATTTTTATAACCAGCCATAACAAACAAAAACAATACAACATATAAAGACTCGTAATAATAAAAATAAAAGTTAAAATTTATTATCTTTTTACCTGATCGATAACAACAACTTTGTATGGTAAACGAAAAATAAATTTTTATTTTTTTTTTTTATTCTTTGTCTCGAAACAAATGTCAATAACATGTCAAATTTGTACAAAAAATGAAAATATTTCAGAATTTGAGGCGAAAAAATTGTGCAAAATATTAAAATCATTTCAGTTGTGACAACTGCAAGAGGATGTCGGCTTTTTAAATAGATCGCCGTTGCGTTAATTATGATCGTAGCAACATCATTGTTGGTGGCGACTATCCGCCAATAAAATATAATTTATTTATGTATGTATATGTTGCAATGTCAATGAATGTGTTGCTAACAATTGGAAATTGAGTGACATAGACTCTCAGATGTCAGTGTCTCGAGTCTACTGTCGGTCATATAGTCTGTCAGTAGTACTACTAATAATGAAAACAATAGCATTGTCTTACTGCTGCTATTGTTGTTGGTATTGTGTGAGAATACTTGTTGTTATTGTTCTTTAATTGTTGTGCATTCTCAGCAAATTTGACTTGTCTTGTGTGCTTAATGACAGGTAGGCGCGATATTTTGTCATATTCTTAATTAAATTGTTGGTGTTGTACTTAACAGGTTACGGAAAAAAGTAGCATGATTTCTGGAGCTGTTCCTTTTGAATATTGCTCAACGAATGTTGGTTTTTTAACTATCCTTCTTATCATGATACATATTTTATCCACAAGATCTTGAAATGAATTCACAGTTGACAAATGAAAAATTTACATAACAATCTGATTCGATTTTGTAAAATAAGATAGAAATAATGGATGTATACCTCAAAAATGCCTTTTATTATTGATATAATCCTTAAAGTAGAAATTTCATTTATCATTTCTATGTACCGAATCACATTTCCTACTCTATTGATATCAAAGCATTTCATTTCGAAGCCGTAAAAGATCAACAAACACTTCCATTGACCTGTGTTTAATTGTTTTAATTACATAAATATTCATTCACTTTCTCTCTCTCTCTCTTTTGTTTTTATATTTTTCTGATATTCTCATTGTCTGCTTCTCTGTTTTGATTTCCATGTCTCGAATTGTAAACAATAAACTATGTAATGAAAATAGCAACAATTGACAATTACATACAAAAATATTTAGGGCGCAAGGTGTTAATCGTCTAAATTACTGTCTGTCTGTTAAGTTAACTACTTACCTTTGTAAGCAAATTTCGGTGCTTAAGACATACATAAGTGGGCGTAAGTATTGAAAATTAGAGACACAAAACAAAAGAACAACATAACGATCAAGATGTGTGTTGTTTACAAACAAACCAAATTGTTGGTAAATTCTTGTACGTGTGTTAAGAATAAATTAGGGTAGTGCTAATATCTATGGTACCAATATTTATTTGAAAATAGTACCTGCTTCCAGTTAGTACATTGATTATTGACTAAATATTTTCGTTTCCGAAAATTAGGTAATAGACCCAGAAATGTGTATATATATGTATGTACATATATTATGGGTCCTTATAATATTTGAAGATGATCTAGAATATTATTAGAGCTCATTTTCCAAAACGATTTCATCTAGTTCGTATTCAAATGTAAGACCCCAATGTAGAGTTTAAACAGTCATAAATATCTTGATTACAATCTTAATAAAATTTTGCACAATTTTCCTAAAACTATACATTAAATAAATGCCTCGGGATTAGCCCCATACTTGACTCAAGCCCCCACACATGTTGAACACTTTATTTTCAAATGCCAATATCTGCAAACTATAGATGATAATTGATAGGATCTTTTTAAAAATTTAACATACCCGAGGTGTCCTTTTTTCCGGACCCGTGACTCCGTCCTTAGTGGGCCCTTGAGGTCCAAATTCAAAACCTAAACTCATCAACACTTTCTCTTTCAGAATGTGAATTGGAGAAACTGTTTAGAAGTTATTTTATTTTCCTATTTTTAATTCTATACCACTGTGCGTCCCATTGAGTGTCTTACTCACACACAGGTGACAATTTTTGTACATGGTTCCGCCGGTCCATGTACAAGTACTTTTCTCAAGAACTTAAGCTATATAATGGTCAGAGATTGCTGCCCCGTTGCGTAACTTCTGAGATGCAAAAACATCACTTCCGTTTACAACCACTCAGATGGGATGGTCTCTGTTGATTCGGCAACAGCACCTAGAAACGTATGCAGAAACACGAGTCCAGCAAATAAGCCAAGGACTTGTTCATACTCACAGAGAACACACTGTAGTAAATTTGGTATGAACAGAGCACACTTCTCATTGAAAAAAAAACATCCCACACATTCACTCTAGGTATACAGGTGGGTAAGGTCCGCATAACCCTATATTCATCCCGTATCATATACACTTGACACCAACTCGTTTTCAACGCTTAGTCCTACATTCACTTCTCTGCGAGTTATCTGTTGTCTCGGCAACAGTTTATCCCGAATTATAGACTTTACCGTGCATCAGTCTTTTAACCAAAATTCTCTTCCCGCGAACAAGACAAAGTCCCGTGGTACCAGATTACGTTGTTCTCTGGTTCGACCCCATGTAAAATGCTGAGGATACATTTATAGTTTATAGTTCGGGCAGACTAGAGGTACTGGTAGCACCTCTCTTACCTGGGGTTGCAATAACACCAAGATGATGGTCTTTCATCAAGGTAACATGCCCCCGGGGGGATAACGAAGGAAACTCCACACTTCTCTTTTATTGAGAAAAACATTAGACATATTCTCCTTAGTTATACGGGTGGAAGGAGGCCCGCATACCCCTATATATATTCATACCAACTCATTTTCCGAACTTAACCCGAAATACAACCACGTTCAACCCGAAGGGAACTCTCCAATAACCGGAACAAGACCAAGTCTAAAACTTTGCGTTGGGGACTACCGGTACCCGTGGTATCAGATTATATAGCTCTTTAGTTCGACCGCAGGTTAAATCATTCCAAGCATACAGTGACACCACTAGATTATAGTTTCAGCAGACTAGGGATCTTGGTAGATCCTCTCGGATTGCAGTCACTCCAAGATGGAGAAAGTTCATCAAAGTAACATGCCCCGGGGGGAACATAGGCAATATGTATATCTAAAGTAAGATATTCTGAAGACCTTTCATATGATCTCAAGGAAATTAATATGAGATTTGGAAATTTACATACAGAATTTGGGTTTTTTAATTATACTATTAAATTATAAAGTCTAATTGGCCTAATTATTCGTTGCAGTTATGTTGTACTTTTCATATAGATATAAATAAATTATGTAGTCCCAAAAAAGTACAATTATAACAATCTCAAAATAAACAAAAAATCCACTTACAAATGTGTACTTTTTTCTGTATTGTGGTAGTAGCTCAGTGGCCTATTAGAAATTCTGATATTATATGATTTTTGTTTTTCATTAATTTGTTGTTATTGTTTTTGTTATATTTGTTTCATTTATATTTTTTTTTTTTTTTCTTCAATTTAACGAACGCGTGCTTAGTGCTATTAGTCATACTGAAAAAAAGGCGGCAGCCAAGAAGACTACTATACTCGTATAAAGTTTTTTTGTTGTTATTTTCAATACTTTATTTTTTGTTGTTCCATACAGTACAACAAACTTTTAGCTAACCGCGCATACAATGGAATGAGTGTTTGACACTTGTGATCATACACTGAAAGTGTTAATACGGAAAAATTTGTTTGTAAGAAAAAAAAAAAAAACAGAAAAAAGTGTAGAAAGAAATGAAGTAAATAGTAACAAATTATCGGGAAAAATAAATAAATGTATTGCAGAAAACGGAACAAATGCGTATGTGAAATATTTCGGTGTGAAAAAAAAAAACAAAACGGAAGTTTGAAAAAATATTAGAAAATTTATGAAATTTTATAAAATATTAAATTGAAAATAAATGATTAATAAAGTGTTAATAAGAAAAAAGTATGTTTATGTTAAAATTATAAAATGTTAAAAAAATCCCCAAAAAAATTTGTTTAAAATAAAACAACGAAATATAAAAAAATATTTTATCTGAAAAAAAAACACAATCTAAACAAAATAAGTTTCTATACTAAACACAATTTAAAAAATACTTTCCAAAATTATTTTTAAAAATTCTACTAAATGTTAAAATAAAAACAAAAAAGTAACAATAAATTAATTATATTTATCTGTGGTGTGAAAAATTAACGGTCACTTAACTTGAAAAAAAAAAAATTAAATACATTCTAAATTCATATTAAATTACCAAAAAATACACAAAAAAAATAAATAAATTTATTTTAAACATTCTACTGTTATAGAGAGTGAGAGGGTTCTAAACCAAAAAAATATAAAAATTGGTTTAAAAATACAAAAATTTAATTTTTTCAAGAATTACTGACCCGTGTTAGTCATTCTCAATTAACTACAATATTTTCTGTTATTTTTTCATAAGGGTATAGTACAACAATAATAACAAAAACAATAATTATAACTCAAGTTAAATAAAAATTATTAAAAAGATAAACAACGACTTGCAAAATGCTCTACTAGTAAGATTTGACTCAAATGTGGAAACAATTTTCGGTTTTAAATCATTAAACCTTTTATGAATTTTTAAATGCTATTGTCGGTTCATATGCTAGGATTGGGTTTAATAGTTCGGCAAAAAGTGGTGTTCGTTTAATTTTTGACAAAATCTTTACCTAAACTGATCTGAGGTGTTAAAAATCGCCATATTTTTGTCTGTAATGACTATAGTAGCACTTATATTTGTTTAGAGAAATTTGATCTTATCTTCGTAGTGAGTCATAAAATATCTCGGCCGTACTTATATATTTAAATAAAAATTGTTGCAAGAAAAAGTTAAAATTTTGACAGTAATCAAATATAATAATTTCATCTTTATAAAGCAGCAAATATAGGGGCTATATGAAAAATTGAGGAGTATTCTAAATTCTGATTAATATAGCTTAGTACTATTTTCAGTTGTAGTTCAAAAGTTCTAAAATATATTTCAGAATTTTTAAAATATAATTTTTGAAAACTTTAATTACATTTCAAAAATTTATAATTTTATTTCAGAAATATCTAATTGTTCTTATACCATGTACCACTATGATGAGGGTACATAGCTTAATCACCTTCAGAATTGATTAAGCTATGTCCGTCCGTTTGTGTGTCCATGTAAACCTTGCGTGCACGCTACAAGTTGCAATTTTCAAGAAAATCTCATGAAAATATATACTCTTCTTGTGACCTAAGAACGAAGCCTATTGAAAATGCTTGAAATCGGTCCATTATATCGCCTAGCTCCTATACAAAAAAGTTGCCCCCGTATAGGCCTTTTGATGTCATAATTATGTTAACTGATCTAGGATTTATTCAAAGCTTAGTTTTATATAAGTCTAAATGATACTGCCGACGTTCGTGACAATCGGTCCCTAGTCCCCATACTGAGTCCCCTTTAAAAATTACTTCAATGTAAAAATTCATTTATAAATCACGATGATTACAAAATTGAAAATTCTGTAATATTAAATCGAGTTTCTAAAAATCAAATAGGGAATTCTCAAGTGCAGTTGGAAATGGTGCAGTTACTCAGTGAATTGTTCCAAAATAGTTCTATTAATAAGAAATTACTGTCGAATAAATTTAAAAAACCCGTTTGTTGATTTTTTTTCGTAAAAAGAGTTTCAAAATTTAAAATTTAAAAATTAAAAAAAAATTTCATTGAAATAAAAATTGAATAAAATATTGATTTTCGGATAAATTTCAAATTTTTATTAGAATTTTCAAAAAAATTTAATTTTTTCAAAAAAAATTAAATTTTTTCAAAAAAATAAATTTTTTCATAAAAATTATTTTTTTCATAAAAATTCAAATGCATATGAGGTATCGCGCCCCCTATTGCTAGTTATTCGTGCAAAAATTTGTACGTCGAATAGTTCCAGATATACTAATTTTTGTATTTAATTCATATGAGAGGATTGTTGGTGCAAAATTTGAGAATTTTATCTCTAATAGTTTATCGATATACGTATTTTGGTGTTTAATTTATATTTGAGATCCAAGTCCCCCATTTTACCTCTAAATGCTCGTATGGACGTTAATGTTCATTGTGCAGATTTTGAAGATTCTAGCTCTAATTGTTTCCTAGATAAACGATTTTTTGTATTAAATTCATATGGGAAGTATCAAGCCCCCTATTGCTAGTCCGCCCATTTTTCGTTCTTAATATTCATGTTTATACAAAAACTGTTCCGAAAAAAATTGAGGACTTTTACTGTTATATTTGTCAGATATATTTAAGATTTTCTTTATATGGAAGGTGACAGGTGTACCATAGCAAAATCCTCCATTTTGCCCCCATATGTTCATATGTATGTAAAAGTAGGACTTTGAGGACTCTAGCTCTTGCAGTTTCTCATACATATATGCGACTTTTAATACTTATATTGCATGTGGTCGTGGCATGAAATTTTTAAGTAAAAAGTAACCTATATTTCGTTCCAGACAAACAGCAAGACACTGTGAAAATTTCAGAAAAATAGTCTCCAGTTAAATAGGAATTCCCGCTATCTGAAGATTTCTTAAAAAAAGACAATGTAAATTTTAGATTCCATAAAACAATTTTGTAAAATGTATCGATAATGCTAATGACTCACGTCATTTATATAAACTGAGGAAAATGTTACTGCATTATTATCCACACGTTATATTTTCTGTAATTAGCCCGGATCTAGAACTATTTATTAAATTTTTTATATATGACATTTTATTCCGAACATTTTTTTTAGATTTTAAAATGACTCATTTGAAAAAATTCAGATTCACAGAAAGTTTTTCATACTAATTCAATCCAAATTGCCACACATTCACACGATCGGAATAGTTTCAAATCCGTAATTGTCGATCCGATCAATTTCATATCACCATCTCCAAATATGATTTCGTTATTTCGTTTGTAACATAATTTAAGGAGTTGATCGCCATAATTTAAGGAGTTGATCGCCACATTGGTCCATAATTGGACCATGCGGCAATAAAAGGCCATCTTTCAAAAATCACACTGAATATCGATACGTTGTAATAAAATTGTTGATACTAAGTCCATAAATAGGGCCACTTTTCAAAATATAATTTAACTTTACGATACTGATCCGATTTTTCTACATTTTGTTTAATATGATCTTTTGATCGTTAAGAAAATGTATCAATTACTTCAGTCTTTCCTTGGAAAAGTCATATTAAAAAAAAAATTCAGATCATTTCTATGTTGCAAAATATGACGAAATACATGATACTATATATTATATATATACTCTGTAATCTATACTTATTTGGTTGTCTTATTATAACCCAAGTAACCCCTAATTAATACTGTGTGTAGAGTGTGGGGTGTTAAGAAAAACGTCTGTTTCAACTAAAACAAAATAATAACGACAACAAACTTGAATAGTATCTAAAAGAAGACAACAACAGCAACAAAATAACAACAAAAATATCACACTAGGCCAACAGCAGCAATAGTAATTGACGTCGACGACAACTATGACGGCGTTATAATCATTCTACTACACTTAACTGACCGACCAACGGAGCGACCAAACGATCGATTTATCTACCAAACAACCGGCCAATATTCAAATTAACAACAAATTTTCATATTGACCATTTAGAGTTTGTGTGTGTGTGTTTGTCGTGTGGTCTGGTGCGGAGTGTGTGTGTTTTTGTTGTGGAACTAAAGTAAATACTTAAGCGGTGTCGGTGTCGGCGGCGTCGGTGGCGACAATCCCAATTTCCAGCCATCTGAAATAAAAACAAGCAACTACAACAACAATAATATAAAGTAAGAAACAGAATTGAAATGAAAAAAAGTTAAAAAGCCAACAACAACATCAGCAAAAAATAAGAGATCGTGTAATAACGTCAGCGACGACAACAAATTATTGTGTATAACGTCGTTAATTCTTTTTATTCTTCTTGTTGTTGTTGGTTAGTGTTGCTCATTGTTGTTATTGCTGCTGTAGTTTTTCAGTTCCTTTTAGGAGTAGAGTAAAGTAAATGTAAGTTTGTCATTTTGTGTTGTTTTGTTTTTATTTGTTGTTGCTGTGTTATATTTGTTGGTGAATTACCAGCGCGCGCATACTCGCGTGCATATTTCAAACCCAAATAAACCTACCAATCAACCAGTCAGACACACATTCAGCTAAAAGTCATAGTCACACTACTGGCCATACAATTAGAGGCAATAAGGAGCCTCTAATGAGAATTTTTATTAATTAACGATCTGAAAATGGATAAACGTTTTAATTCGTATAATTGATGATCGGTTATAGATAAAGCTAATACGTTTCTTTACCGGTGCTAGATAGAAATTTGTCTGCAAAGTCTAAGATATCATACGGACCAGAGTGTATTTATTAATTTATAAAATATATTTAGACAGCGTGGACTTTTTCAATTTAACGTCTAGAAATGTCCGTAACGCTCCAGTTGTTGTGATCAATATCGAGTTGAGTTGACGTTGTTGATTAAGTTGCTTCTCCACCACTTATGTCACTTTTAGTCAGTTAATTAGTAGGTAATTAGTAGTAGTTAGGTTAGTTAGTTAGTTAGTTAGTTAGTTAGTTAGATTAGTTAGTTAGTTAGTTAGTTAGTTAGTTAGTTAGTTAGTTAGTAGTTAGTTAGTTAGTTAGTTAGTTAGTTAGTAGTTAGTTAGTAGTAGTTAGTTAGTAGTTAGTTAGTTAGTTAGTTAGTTAGTGTTAGTTGTTAGTTAGTTAGTTAGTTAGTAGTTAGTTAGTTAGTAGTGTAGTTAGTTAGTTAGTTAGTTAGTTAGTTAGTAGTTAGTAGTAGTTAGTTAGTTAGTTAGTTAGTAGTTAGTAGTTAGTTAGTTAGTTAGTTAGTAGTTAGTTAGTAGTTAGTTAGTTAGTTAGTTAGTTAGTTAGTTAGTTAGTTAGTTAGTTAGTTAGTTAGTTAGTTAGTTAGTTAGTTAGTTAGTTAGTTAGTTAGTTAGTTAGTTAGTTAGTTAGTTAGTTAGTTAGTTAGTTAGTTAGTTAGTTAGTTAGTTAGTTAGTTAGTTAGTTAGTTAGTTAGTAGTAGTTAGTTAGTAGTTAGTTAGTTAGTTAGTAGTTAGTTAGTTAGTTAGTTAGTTTAGTTAGTTAGTTAGTTAGTTAGTTAGTTAGTTAGTAGTTAGTTAGTAGTTAGTTAGTAGTTAGTTAGTTAGTTAGTTAGTTAGTTAGTTAGTTAGTTAGTTAGTTAGTTAGTTAGTTAGTTAGTTAGTTAGTTAGTTAGTTAGTTAGTTAGTTAGTTAGTTAGTTAGTTAGTTAGTTAGTTAGTTAGTTAGTTAGTTAGTTAGTTAGTTAGTTAGTTAGTTAGTTAGTTAGTTAGTTAGTTAGTTAGTTAGTTAGTTAGTTAGTTAGTTAGTTAGTTAGTTAGTTAGTAGTTAGTTAGTTAGTTAGTTAGTTAGTTAGTTAGTTAGTTAGTTAGTTAGTTAGTAGTTAGTTAGTTAGTTAGTTAGTTAGTTAGTTAGTTAGTTAGTTAGTTAGTTAGTTAGTTAGTTAGTTAGTTAGTTAGTTAGTTAGTTAGTTAGTTAGTTAGTTAGTTAGTTAGTTAGTTAGTTAGTTAGTTAGTTAGTTAGTTAGTTAGTTAGTTAGTTAGTTAGTTAGTTAGTTAGTTAGTAGTTAGTTAGTAGTTAGTTAGTAGTTAGTTAGTTAGTTAGTTAGTTAGTTAGTTAGTTAGTTAGTTAGTTAGTTAGTTAGTTAGTTAGTTAGTTAGTTAGTTAGTTAGTTAGTTAGTTAGTAGTTAGTTAGTTAGTTAGTAGTTAGTTAGTTAGTTAGTTAGTTAGTTAGTTAGTTAGTTAGTTAGTTAGTTAGTTAGTTAGTTAGTTAGTTAGTTAGTTAGTTAGTTAGTTAGTTAGTTAGTAGTTAGTTAGTTAGTTAGTTAGTTAGTTAGTTAGTTAGTTAGTTAGTTAGTTAGTTAGTAGTTAGTTAGTTAGTAGTTAGTTAGTTAGTTAGTTAGTTAGTTAGTTAGTTAGTTAGTAGTTAGTTAGTTAGTTAGTTAGTTAGTTAGTTAGTAGTTAGTTAGTTAGTTAGTTAGTTAGTTAGTTAGTTAGTTAGTTAGTTAGTTAGTTAGTTAGTAGTTAGTTAGTTAGTTAGTTAGTTAGTTAGTTAGTTAGTTAGTTAGTAGTTAGTTAGTTAGTTAGTTAGTAGTTAGTTAGTTAGTTAGTTAGTTAGTTAGTTAGTTAGTTAGTTAGTTAGTTAGTTAGTTAGTTAGTTAGTTAGTTAGTTAGTTAGTAGTTAGTTAGTTAGTTAGTTAGTTAGTTAGTTAGTTAGTTAGTTAGTTAGTTAGTTAGTTAGTTAGTTAGTTAGTTAGTTAGTTAGTTAGTAGTTAGTTAGTTAGTTAGTTAGTTAGTTAGTTAGTTAGTTAGTTAGTTAGTTAGTTAGTTAGTTAGTTAGTTAGTTAGTTAGTTAGTTAGTTAGTTAGTTAGTTAGTTAGTTAGTTAGTTAGTTAGTTAGTTAGTTAGTTAGTTAGTTAGTAGTTAGTTAGTTAGTTAGTTAGTTAGTTAGTTAGTTAGTTAGTTAGTTAGTTAGTTAGTTAGTTAGTTAGTTAGTTAGTTAGTTAGTTAGTTAGTTAGTAGTTAGTTAGTTAGTTAGTTAGTTAGTTAGTTAGTTAGTTAGTTAATTTCTTTGTTTGTTGGGAAAGGGTCTACTGCTTCTTTACCAATTCCTCAGATGGGAATCGAACCCACGACTTCCGGTCTACCAAACTAACACATTAACTAATAACCTACCTTTCGTCACGCTTTCGAACGGTATAACAACAGCTAAATTTTAACCGTTATGATCAAAATACTGAAAAACTTTGAACTTGCTTCTACAACTTCTCCTAAACATTTCTCCAACACTGTATAACATACCCAATACTCAAAACAATCCTCAGAATGAATATGTATCTGTGTGAGTGTGTGCATGTGCGTCAGTGTGTGTGTTTGTTGTAGTATTTTTCGTATTTTTCGCCAGTCAAACAAACATTATTATTTCAGCTCAGTTTACTTAACTTACTACTACTAAATTCTACTCTACGCTAAACTCGCGGCGCACACACAACACACCAAAAAAAAGGTTTATCAAATTTCGGTTTACATTTCGTATTTTAATATGTTGCGGGCCTTGCTAACGTAAGGAAGTGAAAAAACAATAACAAAAAACACATACCAATGCAAATAAATTGAAAAAATAATAAAAAAAATAATTTAATTTAAAAATTAAGAAAAAAAATCCCTTAAAAGATTAAAGTGACAAATGAGAAAAATTAAAACAAAAAATATTAAAGAAATATTAATTAATTTAAAATAAAACCCTAAACCTTTAAAAAATCCCTTAAACATAAAAGTGCCTTAATTTTTTAAAGTGTATTTTTGTAATTTTTAGTTTTTTTTGTTTTTGAAACAACTAAAGTTAACATGACGATTGAGTCAACGACCTTTTTCGTTTAAATCACAATTAATGCAATAAAGTTATAATTAAAAAAAATAATATTTCAAATTTGTGTGTAATTAAACAAGTACAAAAAAAAAAATCATAAAATAAATGCTTTTTTTAAAAACACAAAAAGTTGTGGGTGTTAAAATAATGCCATTTATTATTCTTAAAAGTGCCAAAAATGTAAGTGGTTTTTTATTTGTGTGTCATGATGATCAACGATCTGTTGAAAAAACAAAAACGAAATAATAACAAAAACAACAAATACTACATGAAAACAGTGTTCGAAATTTGTAAATGTTTGCTTAAATTTTGTATGATTTTATGGTGAAATTCTAAGAATTATAGTTGGTTTTTTGTTGTTATTATGTCAGTGATTAACAACATTGATAAGCCCTCAAAAGAAAAAACACAAATTAAAAAAAAGTACACAAAACGTCTTACCTTTTAAATACCTGTGACATTGTGAAATTTTACTTAAATTTTGCATCTCATAAAAAAATTTGTTGTCTTGTGTTCTTGTTCGAAAAATAAAACAACTCAAAAAAAGGTGTGTGACTTGAAAAATTAAAGTTTTTTTCATACTTTTCAACAAAAATTAGTTTCAAATGTTTTTTGGGGCTGTAAAATTAATGGAATTACAATTTGTAAGTTCAAAAATAATTAGCTGGGAATTTCAATGAGAATGTGTTGTTACGCCATTTTTCCATTTCGATCGCTTCGGATCGAAAGTGGAATTATTTTTAGTAAAAAGACAAACCATTTTGTGTTTTTAAAGTGAATTTAAAAGGTGTTTATCTTAAAATTTAAATAATTACTTTCACTAAAAACTTAACTTTTGTTTTAATATGCAAAATTAAAAAAATTTATTTTAATAATAGAATTAAGTGATGTGTAGAATGACATCGATCGGAAAGAATGTTATTAAAGTTTAAATAAACATCTGCTCTAAAACGTTTATTCTAATTTAAATAGAAGAAACCAAGTCAGTTAGAAAAAATAGTTTTAAAATTTTAATTATAACATGAAGTTAAAAACATTCCGATAGGAATATGTGACAGGAAACCAGCAAAAACTTACATTGAAAAGTAATGAGTCAAAAAGTCGCTTCTCCAGTGGCGGAGAACTTCAGTTTCGACATATGAATCGCATTTGTCCCTAATATCTCCTTCGGGGATACCAAAGAATGATTCTGGTCCAATAAAAGGGTGGCGTGCGCCCCTGTTTGACAGACAATCTGCTCTTACATTTCCAGAGTGTCCTTCATGGCCGGGCGTCCAACCGTGTTGTGTTATTGGTCAATATCGAACATTTCTGATCAATAGAGAAGATTTTGCTAAAATTTCATGTTCCTACATCCTTTTGGTAAAGACTTGCTAATAATAAAAAGACATACAAATTGATGTACCGTCTTCTTAAATTTATAGTAATTGTTTTATATTATTTTTCCTAAAATCGAACAAGAAATTTCATGAATTCTACCATGATTTCGCTATAGACATTTCCAACCAATGCGAAAGCTCATACGATGACTAATACAATAATTTGGTCCCTGATATGGATCATCAAAAAAAAATACACATTTTAAGGTTTCGAGCCTAGTGTAACGTTAAATTTTGTTGAGTTCCTTGTAAATCGGCTGAATGTGTTTGTAAAATAATCAGTTCGATCTTTTAAAGATAGTAGATATTTGTTATAAATTTCTTATCTAAAAATACGATATTTTAAAAAAAAAATATAATTGCGCATTAATTCACAAATTTCTCCATTTCCTTTAAATAAATCTTGATTTCTGTTTTTTAATATAACAATTCGGAAATTTTTTTTCAAAATTCTGGTAAAAGATAACTACGCCAAGCATTCAAAATATTGTCATTTTTAATTAAGGTCAATTAAAAATTTGCTGATTTTGATTTTATTGCAAAATTGGTGGAAAGGATAATAGGGTTTGTGGTGATGTTTGTTGGAACGAATATATCAATCAGATTGAAATCGAGATAATTGTATGAAATTTTTTTGGGTCTCAATAATAACGGACAGAAAATGTATGCAAGCATTGATGATCTTCCCAAATTTCGTAAGGAGCGGCCCACATTTGACCCTAGCTCCCATACAAAGTTCCCATCAGAAAATGACTTGAATATCCACAATTCAAATAAATATTATGTAAATTAAATTTATTTATTTATACATTAGTTAGCTAGTTAGTTAGTTAGTTAGTTAGTAGTTAGTTAGTTAGTTAGTTAGTTAGTAGTTAGTTAGTTAGTTAGTTAGTTAGTTAGTTAGTTAGTTAGTTAGTTAGTTAGTTAGTTAGTTAGTTAGTTAGTTAGTTAGTTAGTTAGTTAGTTAGTTAGTTAGTTAGTTAGTTAGTTAGTTAGTTAGTTAGTAGTTAGTTAGTTAGTTAGTTAGTAGTTAGTTAGTTAGTTAGTTAGTAGTTAGTTAGTTAGTTAGTAGTTAGTTAGTTAGTTAGTAGTTAGTTAGTTAGTTAGTTAGTTAGTTAGTTAGTTAGTTAGTAGTTAGTTAGTAGTTAGTTAGTAGTTAGTTAGTTAGTTAGTTAGTTAGTTAGTAGTTAGTTAGTTAGTTAGTAGTTAGTTAGTAGTTAGTTAGTTAGTTAGTTAGTTAGTTAGTTAGTTAGTAGTTAGTTAGTTAGTTAGTTAGTTAGTTAGTTAGTTAGTTAGTTAGTTAGTTAGTAGTTAGTTAGTTAGTTCGTTCGTTAGTTCTTTTAGTTAGTTAGTTCGTTAGTTCGTTTCGTTCGTTCGTTCGTTCGTTAGTTCGTTTCGTTCGTTCGTTGTTTCGTTCGTTTGTTCGTTTTTCGTTCGTTCGTTCGTTCGTTCTTCGTTCGTTCGTTCGTTTCGTTTCGTTCGTTCGTTCGTAGTTCGTTCGTTCGTTAGTTTCGTTCGTTCGTTTTTCGTTAGTTCGTTCGTTCGTTCGTTCGTTCGTTCGTTCGTTCGTTTCGTTGTTCGTTTAGTTCGTTCGTTCGTTCAGTTCGTTCGTTCTTTCGTCGTTCGTTCTTCGTTCGTTCGTTCGTTCGTTAGTTCGTTCGTTTCGTTCGTTCGTTCGTTCGTTCGTTCGTTCGTTCGTTCGTTGTTTCGTTCGTTCGTTCGTTCGTTCTCGTTCGTTCGTTCGTTCGTTCGTTCGTTCGTTCGTTCGTTCGTTCGTTCGTTAGTTCGTTTTCGTTCGTTCGTTCGTTTCTTCGTTGTTAGTTCGTAAGTAATGTCTTACCACGAGATTACTTAATAATATCGTAATTATTAATGCCATCAACTAACACCTTGTTACAAACCAATTAAAACACTTTATAATAAAAGAAAACTAATCATGCATTTAATATAAATTTCCATTCAAAACCACACCGTACCTTACCATATTTTTTCTATTCACTCACACTCAAACACACGCTTGATTATTGTCAGATTTAGAAATTTCTTTTATATTGGAGATGAGTCATTGGATTATTTTGCGTAAACATTTGTGATTTTTTTTATAAAACATTTTTTAACGTGAAATTTCAAAACCACAACAATGTTCATTTACGCACGATGATTTAATAAAAGACACACATTTTTGTTTTTAAAGTGAACGACTGTGAAACGGAGTATTTATTTATATTCGTACTAATAATTAGCATAATGTCATTGTATCCACTTTAATAATCGTAAAGAGTATCTAGTTTTTATTATTATACTTCGGATTTTGTGAATATCACTCACTATTGATCGCCTGCTGCTTATCACTACATACTTACAAATGTTTTTGTGCGGTATTTAATGATCGTTTTTGAATTAAATTAAATTTAAAGATTATATTAAGCGATTAAGTAGCTTAAGTTTAAAATATTTATGTTTTATTATGATTTTTTTTTTTCAAGTGGGCGTGTTAATACCAGATTTAAGGTGTCTTAAAGCGCTGAAAAGTCTATTAATTTTATTTTATATTTTTTTAAGATTTTTGGGTCATATTGTTGACTATTTAAATTATTTAGCTAATACATTGTTTAATTTAATTTGTTTGTAAATAGTTCAATGACCTCTTTTTTAACACATTTTATTTAATTATTATTCAAATGTTAAAAATACTTTTTTATATTAAGGAAACATTTCACGCAAATTTGTGGTTTAGAAAAAATAGTAAAATGTATTTATTCGTCATTTTTTATAATAAGGAAATTATATAGAAAATTATTTCTTAATTTTTTTGTCATCACGTACATTTTGTTTCATACTAATAAGGGTATTCCTGAGACCAACTTGAGTCAGAGGATTCTAAACATTGTAAATGTAGAGACTTATCGTGCTCAAAATAACTTGAAATCTTATATCAAACGAGGTGTCTCAAACCTCAAGAATAATATGATGTTTATATTAGGAAAAATCATTTTAAATCCCAACTTTTTATCCGACCTTAATATATATAAAATATATATGTATATTCCAAGTCCTTGTAGATAGCGGAGACATGTCCGCCTGTCTGTGTGTATTAATGTCGAAGTGCTTTACGTGAACACCTGCGATGTTGGCTTATTTCACGGTGGTCTTTTTCAACCACTGGGTAAGCTTTTGTAACGACTCACCACCGCCCCATTGTGCTTTTTACACGCAGGTTGCAATTTACGTATATGGAATTTCGGGTCCAATATACGTGCACTTTGCTCAAGTACTCGAGCTATCCAATCTCTTGACAAGACTCACACCAGAGCATTTTTGGACTTCTTAAAGTCGCCCAACCAAACTACTGAAATGGCTTCTGTTGTCTCGGCAACAGCACCTAGGGGACGTAATTGGTGGTTCGAAAACATAGAATTATAGAGAATTAGCCAGACTTATTTCTAGGCCACAGGGACCTACTGTGATAAGTAGAGCATGTTTAGAGTTAACTCCAAAACACTCAACCATGAACAACTTCTTAAACAATTTTACCAACATTTCAACCATCTCCGACATCTCCATACAACTCAGGATCCCTCTCCTCCATCAGATACACATAACATAATCTTTATCAATTTAAAAAACTCTTTTTTTGGTAGGATCTTTTTAAATATCTATTACAGATCTAATTTAAAACATCAGTATCTCTTTGAATGGTCCGATCACATTGAGCTTTTCTTATCAAAAGTTTGCTAAAAGGATTAACTGTTAGAACTTTGCCTGGATGTTATCTTGTTAAACAGATTATAGTTTTCTATATAGACAGTTTTCATTAATTTATTAACTTTTCAGATCGTTTGTAAACGATCGCATAAATCAAGAATTTATATTTTTTTAATGAAAATGATCGCAAACATTTACAAATTTTGATTTTTTTTAACAAATTGAGTTTGTTTATAACATCGATTCTCTCTTTTTCCGCTTATTTTCAGTTTATTAAAATAGTCTAAAACCAAAATGCAAAATACCAATAATAATAAAAATTACTATTATTATAATAATAATAGTAATATTAACAATAATAATCAAAATGTTGTCAACAATAATATGTTGCAACAGCAGCAGCAACAGTTGCATCAGCAGCAACAAATACAACGTGTATCAAATTGGGTACAAGATACAAATCGTAATCAAAATCAATATCAAACCCAAATAATACAACAACAACAGCAGCAACAAACACAACAATGTATGCAGCAGCAACAACAATTGCAATATCAAAATTATACACCATCACCACCATTGCAACAGCAACAACAACAACAAAGACAAATAACTGCTTCAGTAGCAGCAACAACAACGATCTCTCCCTTACCCTCAATGAATTATTATTCGAATCATAATCATCAATTGTTGCAACAGCAGCAGCAATCGCAAACACTTGTTTCGTGCATGCAGCAGCAGCAGCAACAACTGCATACACAATCACGACAACAATTGCCTCAACAGAATCTTAAGATTTTACATCAACAACAACAACAATCACTACAACATCCCCAACAAGTATTGACACCCGCGCCATCTCCTGTTACACCTAATGCTAATATTTTAAGACAACAGCAACAATTACAACAACAACAACAATCACAACCTCATTTGACAGCACAACAAAGATTACATCAACTCCAGCAACAACAACAACAGCATCTGCAACATCCACAACAAAGCAGGGTAAGTGATTTCATTTTTGTTTTTTTTTTCTTAATCAACAGATAAACAGTTTTGTCAAGGAATTAAATCTTTTATAAATGTTTTGTGAACATTCTGAATTCAAGTAGGAATTGGGCTCAAAACGATGACATGTTGCAGCTGGGTTACTGTAACGAACGACTTTCTTTTCTAGTAAAAGAATGTCTTGCAAATCGCAAATATTTTGTCCACCTTGGGAAAACTAACACGCTTCTTATGTCTACTACTCATAGAACATCATAATGGAAAAGAGAAATAAACTGTGCCTCATCTGCTCTGTATTTGTTGGGCCACCCTTGTTGAGTGGACCTATTTTAACTGTACAATTTTTAATGCTGTTTTATGCAATTTGAAAATTCCATTTATCATCCTTGATTTGTTTTCCTTAATATTCTATCATCAAATACGTATCGAGCTCAAATCGAGCTAAAAAAGTACATTGTGAATTCAAATAGGAGTTGGACAAATTGCAACTGGTCCAATTATAACACGCTTGTTGGGGCACCCTAGTTGGGTGGACCTATTTAACTAAGTATAGTATTTATTATGAAAACTGTGTCTTTAGTTTAAAATATAAAACGTGACGGCGTCAAATAACAGCTGCAAAGCTTCCAATTGACATCGGCAAGACAGCTGATAACACGATTGATGAATGATCGACATAGAAATATATCTTCTTTAAATTTTACTTTTTCTTATAAGCCTCAATTATTGTTCTTTTTTTCTAAATTTCATTTTTCTTCATTATTTATTATTTACAAAAACACACCTCTCTTTCTTCTCTTTTCCTTATTTGTTTGTTTGTTGTTGCTGCTGCCATTAAACAATTAACAAAGTCACAAAAAAAAAAAATGCACAATTTTGTTGACAGTGCGTGTGTAAATTGTTCATTCGTTCTACTCGTCGCTATCATGTTCTGTCTTCTGATTTGTTGCATTCACATTTTTTCTCATTCTTATTTGGAGGTGGAGTCTTCTACTTCATCTTTGTTTATAATTTGTTTTTTTTTTTTTTTTCTTTATTTTTAATTTATATTATATTTTGAGAGGTTTTGTTTTTCATTTCGTAATTTTTCTTATTTTATAATATTTATGTTGGATTCTGTGTGTTTTTCTCTTTTTTTTGAGATGATGTGATGTTGTTGGTTATATTTATTTTTGTGCTCTCATAGGTGATCTTAATCCCTGATGTCATTATTTTGTTGTTTTTTCTGTTGATGGAGAGATTTATGTTAAACGTTTTTAGTTTAAAATAAAAAAATTGATAGTTATTTGAAATACATATTAGAAAATATTATTATTTTAGTATAAAAATAACCAAAATTTGTTAAAACAATATATTCCTCGAACAACAAGTTTGTATTTTACTAGAAATATCATTTTGAATTTTCTACTGAGTTCATTAAATCCACTATCAAAAAAGATGGGACAGGTATATTTGTAACACATTGAAATATTGATCAAAGACCCACAAAAGTATATGTATGTATATATTCTGGGTCTAAGACGAGCTAGCAATGTCCGTCTGTCTGTTGAAAGCACGATATGTTCCGAATGGAAAGTGGCAGAGGGTTGAAAATTCACACAAATATTCCCTATAGATAAGGTTTGTTTAGTATTGATAATGGGCAATATAAGTTCATGTTTTCGCATAGTCCCTTTACAAGTGGCTATCCGGAAAACATTTTTAATAGTCACAATTTTTTAAAAAATTCAAGTATGGCGATGAAATTCGCCTTAGACAAGTTTTAGACAAACCAAAATCTCTCTGCAAAATTTTGTGAGGATCGGTTCCAGGGATGGAAAATGAGATTTTGTGTCAGTATCAAAAAATATTTCAGAGGGTACTTTTTTGGATCTCAAAGTACTAAAATATTTTTTTTGCTAAATGATGGCAATTTCTTAACTACATTTACATTTAATTTTTTTTAAACAATCCATAACAGAAGTAGAAAGGCATTATATGTTAATATGATGAATCCTTGTCCGTCCCTCAATGTTCACCTTTTACATCTCAAATATTAGCCAGATATTGTACTATGTAAATATCTTAAATTTAAAGCTGTCATGATATAATTTATTATATTTTAATAAATCCGGCATTAATTAAAATCAGGCCACATTTCGCCCTATAAAAGGACGAATTTAGAATTTCAACTTAATGCTAATAATTGAGCTACAAGTATTAGTATCGACTCTTCATTGTCAATAAATCGCTTAAATATGTGTTATTGAATTAAAATCCGTCGTGGGACCTTAAATAGGATATTTACTCGTACATCCGATTCTGAATATGACATGAAACAATAATTTGCTTAAAAGTCCAAATATTTTTGACCTAAAACTTCTTATATTATCCTTGGTTAAAAGCTTAGTTTCAAAACATATCGCTTTATAGTAGATTGAATCCTTCGAGTTCCTGTCATTTGGAAATCATTTGTTTTAAAGTCAAATATTATTTCAAAATTTAAATTTCTGGTAATTTTCTCATAAAATATTAACAATGAAATTTTAATAAGATTAATATTCATATAATGTCAATTAAGATAAAAATATGTACAACTTTATTAGCCGTTCATAATTTTATTATTTTTTTTTTAGAAAAAACAGCTTTTAGTTGATGCATTTTTGAGAATATTATAACAATGTGCTAAAACACTCTTGGTATTTAAAATTTGAAATTTTAAATATACTTTAACCTGTTATTTTTTTTTATCGAAACGATATATTAAAGGTTTTCATACAAAAATTCTTTATCTATCTGTTAAACGATAATCGGATATTGTGATTGTGGCCCTGAGAGTATCAAATAAGACTCGGGAGTACAACGGTACTTTTGAACATCAAATAGTATCAAAAAAAGTACCATCGTACCAATTTTGCCATCCCTGATCGGTTCTTAACTGACCTACACAAAGGGAAAAAGAAATATACACGCCTGGTACCAAATTGAAACCAAAGAGTGTATAATTTTTCAATGACATCCGTTGTCAAAGTATATACGAACGACAACACTATGTAATGTTGTCAACATTGCAACAATTCGTTGTCGAAATCTCAATTTTATACACATCCGTTATCTAAATGTTAACAAACGTAAGCTCACTATAGGCAACGGATTGCAAGCGGATTGAGCTTACCACGTTTGTTAACATTTAGACAACGGATGTGTATAAAATTTATATTTCGACAACGAATTGTTGTAATTTGGTCAACATTACACATTCGTACGTATGTATATACTTTGACAACGGATGGTATTGCAAAATTATAAACAGTTTGGTGCCAATTTGGTACCAGGAGTGTATTTTTTTCCCATATAAGGTCCACTTCAGAAAATGTCTTTAATGCCAATTAATGGTTTAAAAATACGAGAATTCGACATCGGACCATAATTGCCTTCTTTAGAAAATAACTTTAACGCACATTGCTGGCTTAAAGCTATAAGTATTGCGATAAAACTTGACATTATTTATTTTAATAGGAACAATTACTACATTTACTATATTTTATGTGGATCGGCCCATAATTGGCCCTACCCCTCATATAAGGCACCCATAAGAAAATTACTTTAACGCTCATTGCGTTCGACATAATTCGACTCAGACATGTTGCATATGAATCAAAATCTCTACCAAATTTTATGAGGATTGGTCCTTAACTGTTCCTAACTCCCATATAAAGTCCCCTTTAGACTTAAAAATATGAGTACAGCAATGAAATTCAACATAAACCTGTGGAGTCTACAATTAACCCCATCCCCATATAAGCTAGCCAGCGAAAGTTATTCTAGCGCTAGCAAATTTTAAACAAACGGAGATCTATTTCCAACTTTTATTAAGATCGGTCTCTAATTGACCCTTACCCACATA